>NC_041232.1:5460072-5463863 GCF_002837175.3 Physeter macrocephalus | reverse complement strand
CCGCCGCCTGCCGCCGCCGCCGCCGCTGCCGCTGCTGCTCGGGCTGTTGCTGGCGGCCGCGGGGCCCGGCGCGGCGCGGGCCAAGGAGACGGCGTTCGTGGAGGTGGTGCTGTTCGAGTCGAGCCCGAGCGGCGACTACACCACCTACACCACCGGCCTCACGGGCCGCTTCTCGCGGGCCGGAGCCACGCTCAGCGCGGAGGGCGAGATTGTGCAGGTAGCTGCCCGCCGCCCGGGCCCCGCGCCGCCACAAGATGGCTCCGGGGGCTGCGCCCGCCGACCCCGCCGCGGGCTGGCGGGCGGGCGGGAGGGGCGGCGAGGAGGCCAGCGGCATCCCTCCCTGGCTGGCGGGCGGGACGCGGCCTCCAGGGCGCCGCCGCGGGGGGCGAGCGCACGTGGGGGCACGGCCTTCTGTGGGTCCGGGGAGCGGGAGGGGGACCCCGGGTCCGGGCGCCCACGTTGGGGCAGCCGCCTCGGGCCGTTGGGGCTTTCGGTTTGCCTCAGGTGGAAGTCCCGGGAACTACCTGTTGAATGCCAACTTCGGAAAGATAAGTGATGAAGGATGGGGTGGCTTGTTCCTGGTCGCAGGCTGTCCTTCCCACCCGTGCATGTTCTTTTGGGGAGTAGCAAGCCTTGTCTGAGGGGCTGCACAACATCAGGTTCTCCCCTGGAACCTGCCGCCAGCCTCACCTGGGCGCTGACCCTCCTGTGGGGCTCTGGACAAGCAGCGGCAGGAGGAGAGCAGCGGGAGCCCGCCGAGGAGTTGGGATCGCGGGTGCCCTGGAGTGGACGAAGCAGGCAGCCCTCGCTGCGTGCCTCAGATTACAGAGGGTGGGAGGGAGGCAGCCTGCCCGCTCCTCGGCCAAGGACTTCTGCAGAGGGCCTGCAAATCGGGAGACGGGGTCGCTCACTGACAGGGCCTCCACCTTGCTCCAGATGAAAGAGGTGTGCATTCCAAAGGCTAGGGAGAGCTAGCTTTAAGCTGACCCCGCTCTTTCGAGGAGGAACTCTGAGCCCAAGCCTCTGCAGATGGTGAACTGGGTAGATGCCTTCCTGCTTCGGGGCTATGATTTTATCAACTTGTTAGTAGACAGCCAGCGCACTTACTGCGGTTAATATGCGTGCCTGGGATGGGGGCGATTTGAAACGGTTGGCTTGTCTTTGAACCTTTTGGGGGAGAAGGGTTCGCTGCAGGGCTCTAAGCTTTGGGCCTTCTGCACTTCACTCTTGGATGAGTTATGAATGAAGAGAGGGGGACCGAGTGGAATAACTGCAAGCAGCCTTTCCTTTCCCCTCTCCTGGTGCAGACTCAAAGCCCTGCATGGTTAGGACAGGGAGCCCTGCAGCTTGGCCCTTAGAGGTGTGTCCTTACATCCCTATCTTAAACTTCTGCAGGATAAATAGAAGGGAAAACACATGTTGTTTGAATTCTGTGACTACATATATGTTAAAGGATTTTGCACTTTTTTTTTGGATAATATTATAATTACGGTCTTTATAAGATTTAGAGACCATGGCCTGCTGAAGATTCCTACACATTTCATTCGCAACCTTCAAGCGCAGTTTGAACCTTAAAAGCTTACTCGTTGTGACTCCTTGTTTCTCTTTGAGGCTTTCACTGTGGCCTGATGCCTATAGAAAATGTTTGATTTACAGCCTTCTAAGAGAAAAGATGTTTTAATGTGGCACTTCACTTTTTGAAGGAGACTTTTGAAGTTTGCGATTTTTATCTGCAGTGTTTTTTAAGTTGTACTCTTTCTCCCTGGTAGTTTGTCTGGCGAGCTATCCGTTATGAGTAGTGCTATGCTTTGGAGATAATCTGGGGTTCGCCATTTAATACAAAATTAGCAGTTTAAACACACCATTTGTAACTATTTTATCCTTGTGAGTGGAGAGATAATGTGTGAATTTGGCAGAAGGAATCTATTCTCTTTTAAAACTTTTTGAAGTGCTTATCTAACTCCTTTGTAGTCCATTAACCTCGCCAAAAAAAAAGTCAACAATTGCTAAGTAAAGAAAAATGACTTAAATGGTATTTAATAAGTTTACCTGTTAAGCAATCACTAATAGGTGTCCTTAATTCCCTTACAACTGCAGTAATGCAGGTGAGTTTATCTGAGCTGTCTGAATAGTCGTTTCTTGGTGTTCTCACTCTATATCTTTGATAACTTTATTGTGAGGCCTACTTGCCAAACCTCTCTGTGTGCACAGGAGCTCAGCGTGGCTTCTAGGGCTGTGTGTGTACAGAGGCTGGCATGCTTTTATTATTTCTTCGAATACACTTGAGTGAAGGAACTGGTGTGGCCGTCAGCCCTGAAGAAGGTTTTTGTAAGGAAAGCTGATGTTTTAGGACTGCTGAGAGGGAATGTCACATTTTGCGTGAGAAATGAGAATGTACAAGAAACAGATTGGTGTTCAGCTTCAGATTAATCAGGTTTTCTAAGTGCCCTTGTTGAACTTTTCAAGCTTCCTTCTATTTACTATCTTGAAAAAACTCTGCATAATTTGCTATTTAATATTTTATGGTCTTCAGAGCAGAGTTCATTTTCCTTTAACGAAACCTAAATAGTAGCACTTATAGGATTGCTTTTGTGATTTCCCGTGGGATTCCGCAGCCCTGTTGTTCATGCTTTAGGGGAGAAAAGAACCGTTTTGGGAGACTCTCTCCTTTAAGAAGTCTAAGATAGGAAATTGGTTTGTATCACTGATTTTTTTCCCTCCCTATTGTATGCAATGGAAGTATGTGTGTGTATGTTTATAGAGTAGATACCTTATCATAGTCTGGTTTGCCCAGATACTTCTAATTAGAGTACCTGTTCATTCATCTGCATGAGTTGGAGTAGGGGGAGGCCTGGTTAAGAAGGGTGTGTGTGTGTTTGTGTGTGTGTGTGTGTCTGTCTGAGTGAGAGAGAGAGAGAGGGAGAGAGACAGAGATATTCAAACCTTGGGATTAGTCACAGGAGTCTTGGTTCTCTCCTTGTGCATTTTAGGCTTAAATAACTTTCCCAAGGTCATCAGTGTGCTCTGGAAAAAGAGAGATTTTTTATTTATTTTTTGACATCTTCATCTGTGAAAGTTGTGAAAACAATGTGTCGCTATGAAATGCTATTCATTACTTTTATTATTTATTCATGCAGCATTAAAGCCCATTTGCTTTTAAGTGTCAAGCATACAGTGTGAATGATGGAGGAAGTAATTACACTTCTCCCATAGTTCTGAAGTGTGGAACTTTAAAGGGTTCTTAGACATATTGGTACATATTTCATCTTTGAACCAATTTGTTGCTATTAATGAGATCCTTATCTGAAACTTTCAGAGTTGGTTGTTCAACTCACATGGTTAGTGATGTTAAGTAAAGGCCCAATTAAACACTGGCTAGCTGTATGTGGACTGGTTAAGGAAACAAAGAAAATTTGCATAGAGGTGAAAGATTGTTTCAAAGTGGAAATGCATCTTTTCCCCTCTTGAAGTTAGATATTTGGAAATGCTTGAGAAATTCATTTGCAGAAGAAATCTGAATGGTAGGTTTTGTGTAACTTTAAAATCGGCCTCTCTGGATCCTGGGTTAAGTGTTGAATGGTCTTGAAAGCAGAGCTTACTGAGAACATTTAAGAACTAAGCCAGTGGGACTTCCCCGGTGGTGCAGTGGTTAAGAATCCGCCTGCCGGGCTTCCCTGGCGGCACAGTGGTTGAGAGTCCGCCTGCCGATGCAGGGGACACGGGTTCGTGCCCCGGTCTGGGAAGATCCCACATGCTGTGGAGTGGCTAGGCCTGTGAGCCATGGCTGCTGA
>NC_041232.1:5449525-5460050 GCF_002837175.3 Physeter macrocephalus | reverse complement strand
AAAAAAAAAAAAAAAAAAAAAAAGAATCCGCCTGCCAATGCAGGGGACGCGGGTTCGATCCCTGGTTCGTGAAGATCCCACATGCCGCGGAGCAACTAAGCCCGTGTGCCACAACTACTGAGCCTGCGCTCTAGAGCCCGCGAGCCACAACTACTGAGCCTGCGTGCTACAACTACTGAAGCCCGTGTGCCTAGAGCCTGTGCTCCACAGGAAGAGAAGCCACTGCAATGAGAAGCCTGTGCACTGCAAGGAAGGGTAGTCCCCGCTCGCTGCAACTAGAGAAAGCCCGGGCACAGCAACGAAGAGCCAATGCAGCCAAAAATAAATACATTTATTTAAAAAAAAAAAAAAAAAGAACTAAGCCAGTGCCTTTAGCCATGAGCGGTGGGAGGAGAGCTGAGTGGTGGGTTAGAAAGGCTGAGTGAGGTCCTTAAATAGCCAGTGTTAACTAAGGGTATCAGAGAGAATAATTTTAGGAAACTAATTCCTCTGCCTTGTTTCCCTGTCAGTTTGTTTCTGCAGTTTAGCGTTTGATCAAACACTTTCTTTTCATCTCCATTTTAAGTTAACTTAACAGGCCTGCCTCTAAAAATTGACTTGGCCTAATAGAACAATTGCGTGCTGACAGCTGACCTGGATTTACACAAAAAGGGACTGCTGACTGTCTTGTCAGAAGGGCCTTCATAGGTTAAAACCAAGCATTTGATTTTGGGAAAAACAATAAGGCTGTGTTTTGTGACCTTGTGAATTCTTAGGAGCTCTTATTTCCTGTCTTGTTCTCTGAGATGCCCTGGGGGTTACTAATACAGCTCTGTATGGAGATGAAGATGGGAGTGGGAGGTAAGTTTGGGGTCTGGAGACTAGAGAGGGTGGTGATGGCTTCCATTTAGGAGCATTTATTTTGTACCGGGCACTGTGCCAAGCACGTCATGTGTTTGCTCATCTAATCGTTACTTTAACATGGAATCAACAACTGTTATTAACCCATTTCACAGATGAGGAAACTGAGGCTGAGAAAGGCGATTTGACTTATTTGACCTCACACATCTAGCGCATGATAAAACCTGGGTTGAAACCCAGGTCTTTCTGGCCCCTTTCTTCCTATTATCACCAAATAAATAGGACTTGGCTGGCTAGGTCTTGACATTAATTCAAGTCTAATTTTTTTTTTAATTTAAAAAATTATTTTATTTATTTAATTTGATTTTTTTTTGGCTGCATTGGGTCTTAGTTGCAGCATGCGGGATCTTCATTGAGGCATGTGGGATCTTTCATTGCGTTGCGGGCTCTTCGTTGTGGTGAGCGGACTTCTCTCTAGCTGTGGTGCGGGTTTCTCTCTAGTTGTGGCACAGGGGCTCCAGGATGCACGGGCTCAGTAGTTGTGGCGCTCAGGCTTAGTTGCCCCATGGCATGTGGGATCTTAGTTCCCCGACTAGGGATTGAACCCGTGTCCCCTGCATTGGAAGGTGGATTCTTTACCACTGGACCACCAGGGAAGTCCCAAGTCTAATTTTTAACAGTCTAGCATAGGGGTTCTTAACCCGAGGGACACAGACTTCCAGAGAGGGCCTGTGAACCCCTGAAATTATACACACAATCCCGTGTATGTGCACTTTCATTTTCCTGAGAAGATACATAATTTTTCCCCTTGGTGGTTTCTGTGATGCCCCTCCTCTCCAAGAGGAAAAAGAGAAGCACTCACCTAGTACCTGTCATCAAGTAGTGCATCACTGAGGATTTGAGTGGTGTGAGTTGTAGAGAGATCTACAGGTTTATGTGTCTCCATCGAGCATGTTCATTTGATAGATTTCTACCAAAGCCCTATTCTGTACCAGATACCGTATTGCTGTTGTCTTCTGGAGTTCACAGTCCCTTATAGAGCCAGACGTGTGTGGATAAATGATAATTCTTCCCAACTGGGTTTCCCTACACAATAGAGCCCTTGGTCCTGAAGGCATCCATTGCCTCTAATGGATTAACTTCTCTCCTGTGCATCTATCTGATAGTAGTTAAATGCATCATCCTTGGGAGAAGTGAGAAGATAGTCACTCCAAGAATTTTGTGCATTTAATATCGAATCACTATGTTGTGTACCTGGAACTAACATAATGTTGTAGGTCAGTTACACTTAAGTTAAAAAAAAAAAAGAATTTTCTGCATTTAGCTGGTGAAGGGCAAGAAGGTGAGGCTCAATGCAAGGTGTGTGAGTGCGAAGTGCAGATGTTTGTGCCTTTGCAGTAATTCACTGGAAAATGAAACGGAGTGTCCGTCAATGTTGAAATGCCTTAAGAGCAACTCCTTACATCTTCCTTGTGGACCTGGGCACAGGCCTGTTTGCTTTTGTTCATCCCTGGGTCCCCGGTGCCTGCTGCTTATCAGACACTCACTATTAGTGAATGAATGATGGATTCACAGTGGACACCAGGCAGGCAGTGGGTCTTAATGGGCTTGGATTAATTGATGAGAACAATGTCATTTGCTTTGGCTATACATTCTGGGATTAGCTTTCCTTTTTGGTTGTTATTTACAGAAACTTGCTTGATTAGATGCAAAGAATGGTTCTGGTGGACCCACTGATATTATAATACCAGGTTGTATGAAAGTGACCTGTGTGTGTGCACATGTTCAGGGGCAGGGTACCTGACATAAAGGTCTGAAGACGTGCTTTTCGTGGTAAAACACTGATTATTGAGAAAGCCCTAATATGGACAGCTGTTATGGATGGACAGACACATGGAGAATAGTTCACAGCCAAGCCCTAGTGTCCCTGGGAATAACTCTAAAGGTTTGGTATTCAGAATCATCATTAACCTGAATATATGTCATGTGAAAACTTTGCTTCTTGATGGCGTTTCCCATGTCTGGACGATGCGGATTTGCAGTTCATGACAAAAATGACTTTTAAATCCATCTTAATAATCCGAAGAACAATATTCAGCCCTTTAATGTGTTCGATAAGGAGACCAAGGTCCAAAGAAGTGAAGGGCCAGGCCCACGTGGTGAGGTATAGATGACCCTGGACAACTGTCTGGGTCTCCTGACTTCCAGGCTTGGGCCTTCATGTCATCCTCAGCTGCACCTCGGCTGAGTGTGCCAGGGAGAGCCAATAGAGAAGCATGCTTTATGATCAGGTGAATTATTGGGGAAAGCCAGACCTTCTAAATCTGCACATTGGGTTTAAGTGGTTGCTTTTCTCCTTTAATTTAGATTTTGAGTCGCTCAGTTTTCCTCTGTCAGAGCTTTTAAAAATAGGTAGTAATGATCATATGCTTCTGCATGCCAGGCCTTGGGCACAGTGCTGTGCTTACACTTAACGGACGAGGCAAATGGGATGCCCCAGGTTTTCAGATGAAAAAACTAAGCTCAGAGAGGTGAAGTCACTGAGCAGGTTGGTAGCAGGGACCAGATTCAAACCCAGGTCTGTGTGATTCTAAGCCATTTCTGTTTTTACAAGACTGCTTCACTTGGCACTTTCTTCTGCTTGGGGTGAGATTATGGCAGCTGATGGTGGAATTTAGAGTCAGTAATCCAGACTGATGGACCAAGAAATGAGTCTGTAACTTCAACTGAGAAAACCCTCCGCTCTTAGAGATCTCTTCCCTCCCTGCCTCCCGCCCTCCCTCCCTTCCTTCCTTCCTTCCTCTTTTCTCTCTTTCTTCTTTTTTAATCACACAGTCTCATTCTACCTTGTTTTTTCCACAAAGAGCCATTCTGCCAGGTTGGGAAGAGGGACCAGTGACTTGAGTACACAACTGTCGCTTCGTGGCACATCCGTTGTTTTTTGGCTTTGGGAAAGTTGGAATGGCCATGGCGCTCTGGCATTTAAAGGGATTTCTGACGTGAGACACACCTCCTTCCTGTGACCAGCTTTTTAGAGCCATTTTGGAGCCTGCATGGCTTTCTCCAAAGAGGCCCCATCCTGTGTCCATCGCCTTTCTTACTTTACACAGTCTGCATGTTCCCTGTGATTTGAAATTTGATTTAAAAGATTGTAAGAACCTAAAGCTGTGGCTTCTCCCCGCTCATGCCATTCTCCTGGCTGTTAAACCTTCCCATAGGTCTGCATTTCCGCAGTGGACAGGCATTCACTGCTGCCTCTGTCCCTCAGACCCTGTGCGGGGTGAGGCAGCCGATGGGGACGAGTGAGACACTGGCCCTGCCTGCAGGCAGCTGAGTGGAGGGGGCGGACAGCGTGTCAACCCCAGGTCCTCTGGTGGAACACGCCTATGGGATACTGAGGGTATGCCTGGCCCAGGTGCTACGTGTAGGCCTGGGCAGCCCATTCTGAAGAAAAACGTCTGTAATGACACAGTACATGGATTTGCGCCTTCTGGCCCTTTCTGACTCATTTTTTACCTACCTTTGAGGTTAAAGCTGATAACCCCTTTGTGGAGACGTGCCTTTATACCTGTCAAACAGGATGGGGAGGCCTTAAAGAGTAGAGGTTCTTTGTTCCATTTGCAGCTTGAATGAGATGTTTTAAAATCTGACTTTTAGCGGCTCTGTTGACTCATGATAGTGTGAAGAGAATGAGGTCAGCTGGCCTATTGTGGTTCAAGGGAGAGCGTTTTATTTTTATTACCCTTAAGATGTGTTGTAAGACTTGATATTAACCCCCTTCTTTCCCCAGCAGCCAGTCTGTTATGGTTGTTTAGAAACTCAGTGTGTAGAGCTAATTTGGTGAAAACAGACTTTGATGATTCTAGAAGTTTCACGGGGGAATTTATGTTGGAATGGGGACTTCTGGTCTCCTGGTGCAGAAGCTGCTGCATTTTAAAAATAGAGTAGGGGTGGTGCTTGATTAGGTGTGTGTACGGGAAGCCATTCAGTGCTGTAAGAATTTAATTAAAACTTGATTTTCTACTTAAACTGAGTACCCTAACTTGTCAGCAGACATTTATTGAGTTCTTACCATGAATACAGCCTAGAGAAGAAACATATACACCCACAATACAGTTTGTGATTTACAGATGTCATTTTCATGATTTCTCCCATACATATTTGGGCAGTTGAATTAGCTGCACTTAACAGAGGAAACCAGGGCTGAGAGTGTAAGTAAGCTTCTCAAGGCCACAGAGCTGGGATTGAACTTGGGTCACTTGAAGACAAAGCTCACTGACCCTCTTGCTTAAGGACCTGGGTGTATTTTGATACAATTTGGGCAAAAATGTTAGAATAGATTCATTTTACATTACTTCTTGTCAGGGCCAAAATTTTCCTTTAAAAAAAATCATCTAACTTATTTTTTAATTATAAAAATAATACATATTTATTGTAGAATACTTGGAAAATACAGAAAAGTATGAAAAAGAAAATCAATCCCGCTGCCTACACATACCTCTGTTAACCTTTTGTGTTTTGGTATAGATTTCCTTTCTTTTTTTCCTATGAGCTTGGAGGGATTTTTAAGAAAATTGGAAAAAACATTACATAGTGTTTATAACCCTTCATGTACCTTAAGTATTTTCCTCTTACTAATAAATACTCTGAAACATTTTTAGTGTCTTGTTTTTCTTTATTATAAGTAATGCTGTGAGGAACATCTTTTCTCTGTCTCTTGATTGTCTTCAAAGAATCAAGTTCTAGAATTGGGACCACTGGGTCGAGAGGTATAAACATTTTTCATGCTCTTGTTATGTATTGTAAGTTTGCTCTGCAAAAGAGTGGATCTAGTTTACACTCCCCAACCAGGTCCACACCCCCCCACTCACAATGGGTAATATCTGTTTCTTAAAAGAAAAACAAAACCCACATCAGAAAACAATTTCATAAAAGTGAAAGGCTATATATTCCTATCACTTAGTAAATGGTAAAGTACTGTCTTTTTCCCTCTGCCATGAGGATCCGTGTTATGACCAATGTCTGCATCGAAGGGAAGGTACCTGGCGTGGTACCTGGGTCCCTCCCTTGTAGGTGTATCTGAGCACAATCCAGGAGCTGCTACCCTAGCGTTCTGGGCAGGGACACATCCGCTGGCCAGGCAGATGGCCATGCTCCGAGGCCTAGAGGCAACCTCACGGGAGGGACCACTGTGCTGTCGGCACACCCCGTGGCAACTGATTGTGGCCCAGGTGGGTGCTGCTGCACTTGATGTTTTCTGCCCTGTCTCTTTCCCCGTCCTCTCATTCAGAGTGACGCCGTCAGTCTGTGGTGGGTAGAGATGCATTAGAGCCAAGTACCAGACCATCAGGGTGCCTCCAAACAGCAGGCCCATGGGCTGAAAATGGCTTCCTGCTCTTTTGTTTGATCCTGTTAAAAAAAATCTAGAAATTTTACATAATAATCTGGAGCTTTGGCTCTTCTTGAAAAATGAAAAGATCTGGCAACGTTGGGCCCACATTCCCACGTGGCGACAGCCTGCCCCAGTGGAATAACAGCTGCCCTCTTCAGATGGGACACAGGCCCCAGTTTATAAGCCTCTGTTGCATTGCTGCGGCTTGCTGCGCGCAGTATAACGATCCTGTGTCTACCAGTGCCTGGGCCCTGTGGGCATTGACGTTTGCCATCCATTCTATCGCTGGAAGTTCTGGAGCTGAAAGCTTTTAAGTTGCGCTTGGTAGGTCTCTGTTCTCTCCTTTCTTGGCCATCTGCGTATCAGATGGCCATTAGTGGCTTTATGACACTTCGCCAGACCCTGTGAGCCTCAAGTTCTGCTACCGGGGAGGGCTGCACCGGCCCTAGGGTGACCAGAGTGTTCTCTTCACTTTGACATAGGTGCTTTCATTTTCCAGAGCCATTTGGCCTGTGCCTTCATTATGATCTCTGTCCCTTCTCTCTTTGCTCCTTGGTTTCTTTTGACTGCGAGAGTCCTTGATTGAGCTGGAGGGCACCCTGGAATGCTGTGGCTCTGCTCTCCTTTTACAGTGAGGGCGCTGTGGGCAGGCTCCTCAAGCCTCTGGTCATGAGAGGAGCTGGGGTTAGAACTCGGGTCTTGGTGTTCCCAGGTGCTGGTCTTTCTAGAGCGGCATCCCACCTCTGATGCTCAGGTTCCAGCAAATCTTCCACATGCTTTAGGGGCCCCCATGAACTTTCACCCGTATTATCTTGTTTCATCCTCCCAGCTAGGAGCGCCTTCCCTGGATTCTACCCAGAAGGCCGTCTGCTGTTCAGGTTGTCCTGGTTGCCAAGGCTTGTCCCACACTTGACGTAGAATGCTTTTCTTTGTACCTATTGTATGCTTTTACTTAAATGCATTTGACATTGTGTGTTCAGCACCTTTATGCGATTTTTGGAACCATCAATGGGTACTCTGCGACTTGGCATCTTTTCAGAAAGTGCCTCAGTCTTGGAGTAGGTGGGAAGCAGGCAGCTAATGGCATGTAAAGAATGTTGCAAGCTTGACTTGCAAAGCCATTTCAAAATTTAAATCAAGGTAGCTTGTGGCCAAGTCAGAGGAAATGAACTTGCTCTTTCCTTGCTGACCTTACTGCTTCATGCCAGGTGCTGCCTAAGCTTCTCCCTGCCTCACAGTCTCACTTCTCCTAGCAGTTCTTCCCCTCCCCACCAGATTCATCTTTCCAAAGTAACCTCTGATCTTGTCATTCCCTTGATCAAAATCTTTCAGTGCCATCCTGTTGTTTACTAGTGAGCTGAGCACAGAGATGGCCTGGGATGCGGGCCTGGGTCCTGTGTGTTCCCGCCCTTATTTCCTGAATGGGTCCTGGGCTTTCTTCCCTCTGTGCCCTTCATTTTGGATTGCCCTTCTGTGGGAATATGTTTCTACGCCTCCACGTTCCTGACCCCCACCTTTGCCCCCTACCCTCCTATCCTCTCTCCCAACGCTTTCACCTGTGGTCAAACTTCCAGCTCTTCCCATCAAGTGTTTCCAAGTTCTACTGGTGGGTTCCTTCGACTGAAGCACTCCATTTTTCACTTCTCAGCTGGTCTTCAATACCTTATTCTTTGTTTTCTTTTCCCCACAAAATCACAGCTCCCAGCACAGTGGGCTTGTGTCTTACTCATCCCCCTGTTGCCCTGCAGTAAAACTCTTAAATATTTACTGAGCTGAAATTCTTCTAGATCATGATACTTTGGGATAGGGTAGTGATGGAGATGTTAGTGTAGCCAGAAGAAGACTTGGCTTTTTGAGGGAGAGCTTTCTGTGATTGTAGAAACAATTCACAAGACATGGGTATGTCCTAGGGCTATTCCAAGTAGTTGGGAATGGACCAGACTCTGAAAATAATTTCACCTTGCCTCTGTTCTCCAGGCCTGGAAAAAGGAGGTAGGATCAGGACGTAGCACCACCTGACTCCTCCCAGGCTGGCGTGTGGCTGCCTGGGTGCAGTGTTCAGAGCATGCTGGAGAAGAGACATCTCAGCCTGACTGTAGACTTTTAGGGGGTATGTTTTATTTAAATATGAGCAATATTTTGGTGTCACTTAGAAAATTGGCATTTTGGGGAATAGTAAAAGTTACATGTAGTTCCAGAATGACCCATCCTTACTTAAATTTATACCATATTGTTTCCTCGATCCCCCTCCCTCCAGCCTTGGAAGTTCTGGCTGAGCCTGTGTTTAGGTGCTGGATGGGAAGCAGTTTTAAAGGACTACAGTAGTATTTCTAAAGAGACCAGCAGACTGCGACTGGAAGAAATTTGGATTTCAGTTTAATGAATGTGATTTTCTACTCTTTAAGGGCCCCACTATAAGCATTTGGGAATTATTAAGTTATTGCTTCATTATGTACATGTTGGCATGTTGAAATTTTTTTGGTTATCGTTGCTGTTTGTTGTGGAACAGTGGTTATTATATGGGTGCTGGGGCCTCCAGGAATATTCCAGAGTCTATCCATGACGTGTTATAGTTCACTTGTACTAGAGGGTTGTCATGCCTTTTCATGGCATGTCCACTCCGGAAATGTTCCAGTGCCCATCAGTAAATGTCACCCTCACTCAGCGAGTTAAATGAACAGCTAATGTGTAGTTTTGAAACTTTGGAGTTATTAGGTTTAAATCTCTAGGGCACATATAAACTTGCTTGGCATTAAATGTGCCGTATGAGTGATTCAAGTTCGAGAGGCAATTTTTGCATTTCCTGACTCTTGTGTTTAAATTTGCAGTCTCAACATTGCATCACCATAGGATTTCACATTTAATGAATATTTATGTTGAGCTGAGTTCTATACGAATTCGATGGTTTCTGACTTGATTATAGCTTGCTGTGTGCTGTGGCCAGTAGTGCCCTACAGACAACAGAGCTGGCACACGTCTTAGCAAGCCAGGCCCTGGCGGATGTGGTTAGGGACCACAGTGACTGGTGCTCTGGTTGCCATGCCAACCTTGTTTTTGGAAGGGGGAGGCTCTGAAACAGCAATGGGATGGGGGTAGAATAGTTTCGAATATTCCAAGTGAAATTATTCCCTATATGTGTTCCTACAAGAAGACGTAGAAAACTCTAGAATTCTTACAACATGCTCAGATGACATTAATTTTCTTAATAGTTAATTTTTAAAATTTACTTAGGCAAGGCTGTTTTAATTGTCCTCTTGCAAACTTGTCTAAGTTCACGTACGAATGTCTTCCCTACTTGCTGCAGGGTAAATAAGGAATCTTCTGTGTCTTACTATTTACAAACCCTTCCTCCCACGTCCTGCCAACATCCCTTGCCCTCTGGTAACTCTGATCCAGTGATGGCTGATTGGGGGAGGGGAAGGGAAAGAACAGTAGGCGGGATGGTTGGGGGACTCCCCTTCCCCAGCTCCTTATCCTCATTCCTCCCTACTTCCCATTTCAGGAAGGCTTATCCTCTCCCCTCCCTGATCGTGTATATTCAGCAAAGACCATGGTGGCAGGTGCCATCACCCATAAGTGGGATCTTAGGATGCCCAGCTCTCAAGGTTTGGCATTCAAGAGCTGGGAGAGAAAGAGGAGTGATGTGTCTTGGCATCCAGCACTGGAATTCTGTCGGCCCCTTTGCATATGGTATCCCGCATAATTAATTCTGTGGTGCTTGGTGTTGTGCAGTGAAAGGTCCAGAAGGGAATTGATCAGGCCTGGTAAGCCACATGGGAGCCCCGGATGGCAGGATGGGATGGGATGCTTGGGCACCATCCTCTGTCCTAGAGCCCCTCTACAGAAGGAGACCCGAGTCACTGGAGGCTGGGCTTGTGCAGCTTCAGTAGCTCAGGCAGTCCCATGACGTAGAGGGCCTGTCCTCAAGGCTCATCCCACAGAAAAGAAAGCACCCCACCCCTTTGTAAATTTATTTATTTATTTATTTATTTTTGGCTGCATTGGATCCTCGTTGCTGTGCGCAGGGGCTACTCTTCATTGTGGTGTGTGGGCTTCTCACTGCGGTGGCTTCTCTCGTGGAGCACGGGCTCTAGGCACACGGGCTTCAGTAGTTCTGTCACGCAGGCTCAGTAGTTGTGGCCCATGGGCTCTAGAGCGCAGGCTCAGTAGTTGTGGTGTATGGGCTTTGTTGCTCCGTGGCATGTGGGATCCTCCCAGACCAGGGCTCAAACCTGCGTCCCCTGCATTGGCAGGCAGATTCTTTTTTTTTTTTTTTTTTTTTGTGGTATGCGG
>NC_041232.1:5431153-5449411 GCF_002837175.3 Physeter macrocephalus | reverse complement strand
TTTTTTTTTTGTGGTATGCGGGCCTCCCTCTGTTGTGGCCTCTCCCGTTGCGGAGCACAGGCTCCGGACGCGCAGGCTCAGCGGCCATGCCTCACGGGCCCAGCCGCTCCGTGGCACGTGGGATCCTCCCAGACTGGGGCGCGAACCCGGTTCCCCTGCATCGGCAGGCGGACACGCAACCACTGCGCCACCAGGGAAGCCCCCAGGCAGATTCTTAACCACTGTGCCACCAGAGAAGTCCCTGCCTTTGAATGAAAACTTACTATTTCAGAAGTGGATGCTGACCACACATCTAATCGTTGCTTGCTGACTTGGAGTCGCCTGTGTGACTCCCCAGTAGATTGTCTCATCTTCAGCACAGGGCTGGTGTCTCAACCTTCTAACATTTCCCCACTCCAACACAAAGGGTCCCTCTGCGTGAATTAGGAAAAGTTGTCCCTTCCTTAAGATACCTGGCTTCTGTTTGCCATAATATGGATCTAGGATGATTCCAGAAGTGGACGGCGCCCCCTAGAGTTGTGCAGGCTTGAGGCACCCGTCTGCAAGTCGTTCCCTCCTCTACAGCGTCTCTCTCTCAGCAGTTGTGATTTGCCACTTCTAATTTCTGTAGTCTATTCCTAGAACACCAGGGAACCACGTTTGCCAGAATTGAGTGTAACGTTAAAAAACAAGATACCAAGGTGAGTAAGGAGTTTATTAGTACACGGATTCTTGACATCTCCTTTGGCTGCTTCTTTGCTTTGTGCTGACTGGAGCGGGGTCCTCAGGCCTTGGGTGCATTACAATTAAATGGATAGGCCTTTTGTGGAGCAGAAATGGCATCACCATTTTATGGGAGAAGGTATACATGTCTTCCTAGTAACCAACTTAAAAATTAATGTTCTGTCTATAACCTGATTTGGGTGTAAGTTCTCTTTAGTTCTGTGTTACATCCTTGAACCAACTGTATTTGGGAGGAGTTGGGACAGCACTTCCGTGTCATGGGACATTGGTGTGGCTATTAGAAGCAGGAGTCTGCACCTTTGCTATGCAGACACCCAAGGTTTGTCGGCTTCCTTAAACTGTGTTGTAAATTTTGCAGAACAAAGTGATTCTGGATTTCCTTTGCTGATGGGAGAGGCAGCAGAGCACCAAGTCTGGAACCAGACTGCCTTGGCTTGGACCCGACTCTGCCAGTTACCTGCTGTGGAAAGGTGACTTTGCCTCTCTGGGTCTCGGTTTCTTCATCTATACAATGGAGTTGAGTTACTCACATCACGCTCTTTGTGTCTAGTGATGATAACGATGATGATGAAGAAAATAACATACAGAGTTATGTAATGTTCCTCACATATACTAACACTTATGTTGTAGTTCCCAAATGGCTGGAAATTTTTATTCTGAAGTCGTAGATTATCAAGGTTAAAGAATCCAAAGATGCTAGTCATTGACAAGAGAAGTGATCATATTGTAGGTATCATTTCCAACATGCTCAGTGCTGACCACTTGCACCTGTGTCCTTTTTCCCCTGGAAGCACTCTGCGAGGGACTGGGGTGTTCACACCTTGCTGATCCGTGGTTCCCTCTTTCAGCTCTGTGTCCTGGGCGGGGGTGTGTGGGGGGCGTTTGCTGCAGCTCCGTCTGGTCACCCCTGCATGCTACAGCTAGATCACTGTCCAGGCCCTGAGCTCTGTCACTTGGGCCCATGCGCGCACGCACACACACACCACACACGTGCGCGCGCGCACACACACACACACACCACACACACACGCATTTGCCATAATATGGATCTAGGATGATTCCAGAAGTGGACGGCGCCCCCTAGAGTTGTGCAGGCTTGAGGCACCCGTCTGCAAGTCGTTCCCTCCTCTACAGCGTCTCTCTCTCTGCAGTTGTGATTTGCCACTTCTAATTTCTGTAGTCTATTCCTAGAACACCAGGGAACCACGTTTGCCAGAATTGAGTGTAACGTTAAAAAACAAGATACCAAGGTGAGTAAGGAGTTTATTAGTACACGGATTCTTGACATCTCCTTTGGCTGCTTCTTTGCTTTGTGCTGACTGGAGCGGGGTCCTCAGGCCTTGGGTGCATTACAATTAAATGGATAGGCCTTTTGTGGAGCAGAAATGGCATCACCATTTTATGGGAGAAGGTATACATGTCTTCCTAGTAACCAACTTAAAAATTAATGTTCTGTCTATAACCTGATTTGGGTGTAAGTTCTCTTTAGTTCTGTGTTACATCCTTGAACCAACTGTATTTGGGAGGAGTTGGGACAGCACTTCCGTGTCATGGGACATTGGTGTGGCTATTAGAAGCAGGAGTCTGCACCTTTGCTATGCAGACACCCAAGGTTTGTCGGCTTCCTTAAACTGTGTTGTAAATTTTGCAGAACAAAGTGATTCTGGATTTCCTTTGCTGATGGGAGAGGCAGCAGAGCACCAAGTCTGGAACCAGACTGCCTTGGCTTGGACCCGACTCTGCCAGTTACCTGCTGTGGAAAGGTGACTTTGCCTCTCTGGGTCTCGGTTTCTTCATCTATACAATGGAGTTGAGTTACTCACATCACGCTCTTTGTGTCTAGTGATGATAACGATGATGATGAAGAAAATAACATACAGAGTTATGTAATGTTCCTCACATATACTAACACTTATGTTGTAGTTCCCAAATGGCTGGAAATTTTTATTCTGAAGTCGTAGATTATCAAGGTTAAAGAATCCAAAGATGCTAGTCATTGACAAGAGAAGTGATCATATTGTAGGTATCATTTCCAACATGCTCAGTGCTGACCACTTGCACCTGTGTCCTTTTTCCCCTGGAAGCACTCTGCGAGGGACTGGGGTGTTCACACCTTGCTGATCCGTGGTTCCCTCTTTCAGCTCTGTGTCCTGGGCGGGGGTGTGTGGGGGGCGTTTGCTGCAGCTCCGTCTGGTCACCCCTGCATGCTACAGCTAGATCACTGTCCAGGCCCTGAGCTCTGTCACTTGGGCCCATGCGCGCACACACACACACACACACCACACACACACGCACACACAAGCGTGTGAACTGCAAGTCCAGTGCACAGGAGGCTGGGTTTCTAGGCCAGCCTGTCTGTTGTTCCTGAGGCCTCTTGGCCTGCACATGGGCATACTGCTCTGAAGGGAAGCGGCGTGGTGGCTTGCTTCTCTGGATCCAGCCAGGTCATGTGGAATGTTGTGATGTGCTAAGGCTGTGCTCTGGGGCCCTAATTATGTGGGACCTGTGGCAGGCACAGGTGACTTCAATGCTTGATTTGATCCGCTGTGCAATTATGCCAGTGCAAATACTGTATTAATCTTAACCCCCCAAGTTAGACATATGGACTTTTTCTAAAAATGGGAATGATAGGGGTGCATTGTGGGTGTTTGTTTTTGTTTTGTTTTTTTTTTTAACTCCCCCCACCCTCTCTGCCAAGACTGTGCAGTGCATTCCTCTCCTTGAATGGAGACGGTAGTTTCCATCTCTGTCTACCCCCTTCTCGCGCATTCCTGAGACTGGGTGACGGAAAGATGCCCCTTCCCCTTCTGTGCAGGTGTGTTTTCTCCTTGCTTTCTCCAAGAGGTACCGCTTCTTTCTACTTCAAGGCCAGAGAATCTTGCTCCTCAAAGGATCTGCCGTCCTGATGGAGCTTTCTTAAATGGGGACTCTACTGGTTTCCTTAGGATCCTGATTCTGAATCTGTGTAGGGAAACTGCTTGGTGACTTCCTGCAGTGACCTTGAGTGTGCCTGGCGAGGCTCAGCCGTAATTTCTCGTGAGGCACTCGAGCGAGGTCAGGGCTTCCACTCGACACCCTCGCAGTGTCTTAGGTGAAGGGCCCACTCACAGGGTAAGTAGAATGCATCTGGTATCAGGAAGTGAGGTCATTCTTACCCAGTCCAAACTGGAAAAAAGAAAAGCCTCTAAATAAGCAAGCAACCTAACCTCACCTTGAAAACGATTCTGGGCCAGCCTCCTCCCTTCTCTTCACTCGGCCTCTGAGCGGACCTGGTGGGATTTACCAGCTTTGAAGTCCTAAGGTGCTATTTTAATACTTTTCTTTTACACTGCAGGTTTCGAGACCGATTTAACTAGATTCTGGAGGGAGCTCACTTTACAGCATTCTTAAGAGCTCGGACAGTCTTGAAAGAGTTAAACTCTAATTAGCTCATTCCTAAGGTATTTAATGCCCTTATTAAAACTCAACTGCTCGTTCGCTTTTTTCTTTAGTGAATCAGATTTCTCGAGGAGCTGAGCCCGCACTCCTCAGATCACAGGCTCACATGTTGAAGCTGGCAGTGCTAGAGGCTAGTTCCTATCTGTGTGACAGCATTTTTAATTTAACAGGACCGCCTTTGATGTTCCCAAATATTTATAGGCAGCTTTAGATCATTTCAGCGTGTGCTTTCTTTTTCTTTTCTTTTCTTCTCTCTCTCTCTCTCTTTTTTTTTCAAACTGGAGCAAAAGTTCTTCCTCATGCAACAGCCTTCCTTTTATCCTGTTAGTTTATTTTTGTTTCCTTTGCAGCTTTGGCGAAGACTCTTTGGCTGCATTCACACACACAGGATTGACTCTTCCTTTTGCTTCTTTGGTAAAGGCTACCTCTGTGTATCATTTGCCTGCTTGAGATTGCTTAAGGCACTTCTCTTCGTCCCTTGACTTTCTAGAGACTGAGGTTTTTTCTGATTTGGCTCAGGAATCTGCTCTCTGGCTGACCTGAAACCTTTTAGATCCATGCAGAGACCTGGGCAATGTGTGTGAAGGTGTCTCTTTATGGATGACCAGGCTGCGCTGTCCTACTCTGCCTGTGCGTCTTGACCGGGCCTCAGCAAGTTATGATTTATGATGTAACTTTGGCAGAGACTGTTGTAGCTGGGGCAGGAAATACAGATAGACAGAACTCTGTTCTGATCATTGCAGGCTTGCTCCATTTGGCTTTGCTGGACTTCCTGGCCGAAAGTAATAGAGAATCGTCGACTTCATACTCAGGAATGGGAAAAACAGAGCTGTGATGTAGATTTGTTAAACCGTTAAGGAAAAGGAAAAGGAAACTTTGTACCAATCAAATCAAATGACAGGACAGAGGACAGTGGTTTCTCTAGCCTGGACTCTGGGTAAACATTCTGCTTGTGAAACAATCTAAGCTTTTTTTATTACCTCTCAGCTGCTGTCATTTACCCGGGCCTGGGACCTTTCTGTGGCTGCCTTCATCGCTGCTGGCTCTGCCTCCTCCTACATGGAAGGCTTTTGGGGCTGAAGGTCACATAGGTGGTTGGTGAAATATTTGAATGAATGAATACTGTGTCAGACACTGTCCTTGGAGCTTTACATCGTTGGTCCCACTAGATCCTCAGGACCATTCTGAGCGATAAGAGGTTCCATCCCTGTGTTTCTAGATGAGGACACCAAGGTGCAGAGAGGTTTATCACAACTATTGAGCGGAGAAGCTGGTCTGGAGCGCAGGACTCTGTTTCCAGCCTCACTATAAGGTGGTCTGAGGTGGGTAAATCCGATGGCGGTCTGCTGATCTCTTACGGCTAAAAACCTTTTACATCTAACATCAGCTGTGAGTTGCATTCTGAGAGTTCAGAGTTGACCAGACTCCTGCCACGTAAGGGGCACAGTAGTGGAGAGCAGGGTCCTGGAGTCAGGCCAGCATTTGCATCCCGGCTCTGCCACTGGCAGCTCTGTGACCTTGGCCAGGTCACCCAACCTCCCTGAACTACTGTTTCCTCATCTCTAGCATGGGACAGTATAGCTTGTACCTCCAAAGGATTGTGAGGATTAAATGAGATAATATATGTAAGGCATCCAGTAAGTGCTTAATATGTGTAGTACCCGTGGCTTTGCTGCTATAGAATCATCACCCTCAAGGAATTCACAGTCCTGCTGGAAGGACAGTCAGGTGAAGCAGGTGAACGTGGTAGCTGCAGCAGAGATGTGCTAGTGCTTAGCACGGGCCCAGGACAGGGCCCAGGACAGAGCCACCGGCTTGGTTTTCCGTCTTCTTTCATTCAGCAGATGCAGATTGAGTGCTTGCCCTGTGTAAGGCAGAGCTTTGAGTCATACTCCCCTCCCCCTCCTGAAATTTCTCTTTCCCTTGGGGAAATTTGAGTTAAAATGTTAATTGCCACCTGGAGAAAAATTTCCAGAAGTCATTTTCACATGAAATCCTTAGGTGCCAAATGGGCATTTGACAGTTTATCTCTTATAGCTTTGTGTTATCCTTCAACTGTTATTTTAACCTTATCTAATTTTCCCGGTCTCATACATGAAAACGGTACTGTCCTTGAGAATGCACAGGCGACTTGCCGAGGGAGCAGGTGGTGATCCCTTTGTTCCTCACAGTGCCCAGATGGTGTCCGTGCCTTCTCATGGTCTGGTTCCGTGGGGATTTTGTTGATAAGATTTTGCTTTGATTTGGTTTTCCAACCCAGTGCCATATTCGGATTTGATTACCGGCACTGTAGCTTGTTTCTCTGCTTAGTTTCATTGTCTCTGTCATTGGCTGTCTGGAAACATAGTCCCATTCTTCACCTCCCCACCCCTTCACAAGCCGTGGGGATGGTTGTGCAGAACTTTTTAACTAACCACCGTGTGCGTGGTACAGAGTGGATGGTTCATAACTTTCATTTGTTGAGTTGATTGATAACATATTTAACCAAATATGTTAAATATTTTTAACAAGTAGCACAATTGAACAAAAGATACAGTTGAAAGGCAGTTGCTATTGTCTTCTATATACTTTAAGAACCCAAATAAGCCTTTTTTAAAAAATAGATTTAAGGTAATTTCTGTTCCTTTCTCGTAGAGTTAGCGAGCTTTCAGTGGGAGGTGGGTGTTTTCTAAATACACTGTTGATTTGAAGCTAAGATGACGCTCTAACTACTTTTGGACCATGAACATAATGTTAATTTTTTACCTGGCTCTGTTTGAAGGTACCACCAGGGTGGGTTAATCTATTCAGCATTGGTACCCATGCTTTCTTTAAATAGCATGCTTGGGCTTCCCTGGTGGTGCAGTGGTTAAGAATCCACCTGCCAATGCAGGGGACATGGGTTCGAGCCCTGGTCCAGGAAGATCCCACATGCTGCGGAGCAACCAAGCCCGTGTGCCACAACTACTGAGCCCACATACCACCACTATTGAAGCCCGCGCACCTAGAGCCCGTGCTTCTCAACAAGAGAGGCCACCGCAATGAGAAGCCCGCGCACCGCAACAAAGAGCACCCCCGCTGGCTGCAGCTAGAGAAAGCCCGCGGGCAGCAACGAAGACCCAACGCAGCCAAAATTAAATAAGTTAATAAATAAATCTATTTAATAAATAAATAAATAAATAGCATGCTTAACTTCACATTAAAGTAGCTTATATTCAGCTAATACCGGGGCGCGAACCCGGTTCCCCTGCATCGGCAGGTGGATGCGCAACCACTGCGCCACCAGGGAAGCCCAGGAGGAGGGTTTGGAAGAAGGGTGAATGAGAGAAGGCAGCATGTGACTGAAATTTGCTGCAGGTCAGCTCTGTAGTGTCCATGAGAATTGAGCAAAGCCGATTTCTTTCCAAAGAACCCCCAACAACCCTCGATGTTTACTTACCTTCTCTTGGGCATCTTGGTGGCATCCTTTTGTCCTTGGTCCCCAGTACACTCCAGCCATGGGTAAGGGTAAGGCAGTAGTGTCTGGAAGCACATCTCCAAGCAGTGTTGGGTAGTGTGCAAGGCTGTTTTGGAGGGGAGAAGTGGGCGTCACTAACAAATTTGGACAGAAAGAAGTCCAAGAGGGTTGAATTAGTCCCCCTGGGGCCTGAACATGGCGATGTTTATGTTTTCTAACAATAGTTATGGACCATCCACTTGCCCCATGTCCTATGGGGTGTGTCTGCCCCAACTCTGGTTGTCAAAACTAGGATCAGGGCTTCCCTGGTGGTGCAGTGGTTGAGAGTCCGCCTGCCGATGCAGGGGACACGGGTTCGTGCCCTGGTCGGGGAGGATCCCACATGCCATGGAGCGGCTGGGCCCGTGAGCCATGGCCACTGAGCCTGTGCGTCCGGAGCCTGTGCTCCGCAACGGGAGAGGCCACAACAGTGAGAGGCCCGAGTACCACAAAAAAAACAAAAACAAAACTACGAGCAAAAGCCATTCCACATCGCACCCTTTCCTCCGGCTCAGTTGGACTGCCGCTTGCACAGTCAGTCGGACACAGTGTGGTTTTGCTCAAGGAGGGGAAAGCCTGCATTGATGATACAGTGATAGGACCTGTGCTTGCAGTTTGGGTGTTTGTAATTGGGGATTAGAGCTGTCTGGGCAGGGAGCAAAGATGAAGGTAATGGTCGAGTAGAGACCGTGGGTTCCCAGGCCAGGCCTCGTGTCTCAGTTGGGCTTTTTAGGCACCCTTGCCTGCAGAAGCTTTTTTGGATTTGAACCACTTTCCCAAACTCTGAAGCCCTTCCTGGTCTTAAGTCTGTGGAAACTTGCCCTTTGGGGATGGGCAGCACCTAGGAGCCGACAGCCTCTTAGCCTTGACCATCCTGGGGCCTTCCTGTTGGCCTTGTTCACTGCCCTGCTGTGGACTCTACCTCTAGACCAGGACGGTTTTCACTTGTCTGATTTTCTCAGAAAATAATCATACTAAAATTTGCTCTTGCTGGTATAGGATGATTATGCAAATCAGGTCCATATGCTTTGTTCCTGGAAATGTTCAGCAAAAAGAAGAAAAGGCCTTCCTCTGGCTCATGTACTTTCCTCATTTACGCAATGAATTTGATGAAATCTGGTTTGTGCCCGGGAGCCTCAGTTTCTCTTTTAGACTTTGGGTCTGAAAGGTAGTAAGGGGAAAGGTGAGGTAATGCATTGCCGTCTTCTGTGGATTGGAGCAGCCCCAGTGTCTTCACCGAGGTCTGCCCTGTTCCTGTGTTCTTGGGTATGGCGGTAAGGAAGCCTCGGGTGTATAAAGGTGTGTCTGGCCGTGCTTAGTGCCCTCTTTCCTGGAGCAGTTTGATGGATATGGGCTTGACATCTTCTGGATAGTGTTCACAAAATCACTGCCGGCCTCCTTCTGAGTGTCTGGGGGCATGGGTGGCGGGGAGGGCTTATGGACCAGTGGGAAAGCCAGCATGTGTCCCTGAGATGGTGACATGGCTGGACTGAGTACCACATGCCTGGGGTTGTGGGAAAGTGCCTAGAATTGCTGAGAAGCTCCTGGGGGCGGGCCTCCAGCTGGGTTCTTAAAGAAGGCTGCCGCTTGGATCTTAGTCCTGCCAGCCCGTGGGTGGGTGGGTGGGTAGGTGAGGGGCATTCCTTGCTGAGACCCAGGCTGGCTTGGCATCCGATGGGGCTTTTCCTAGCTTGTGGGGGTAACAAGTAGACCGGAGGCCACCTGGCATGGAACGTGCTTGTGGCAGAATGAGGCATGGCTAGGAGACAAGATGCCCGATCTGCTCCCCGATCTGTCACTTAACTGAGACCCGAAGGGAGCCAGCCTCCCTGAGCCTCAGCCCACACATCCGTATACTGGGTGAGATGCCTGGGGGCTTAGATCTGTGTGCCCGGGGGGCGGGGCAGGAGCAGGAAGGGGGAGAATCACCCAAACTGGAGAACCAGGGAGGGAAATGAACTTCAGAGGGCGAGTAGGGGATGGACAGGAGGGGCTTTCAATGCCAGGGAAGGTGTTTGACTTTTTTTGTAGAGACTGATGGGTCCCACAGCCATGTGCGGTAGATGAGGTCTATGTGCACGGCCAGATTTTTGATAACACCACCTCCCCCGGTCTGTGTTCCCCAGCAGCACGGTTTGTAATCACACCAGCCCGGAGGCTCAGTTGGGAGCTGTACTCTCCTCTCCCGAGAACAGCCTGGAATGTGAGGGAGTAAGTGGCATTCAAGTGAAAACCTTGAATTCGCTTTATTAAAGATAAATAAATTACATGCCAGCTTTGGCCTTTAACTGTTATTACTAACAAATTGCTCTCCACCCATACTCTCAACCATTCATGACACCCTGGGGAAATTTGCTGTTGTGGCTCTTTTTTCCGAGAGTTTTTTAAAATATACCATGAGTGCGTAGAAACTTTGGGAGGGCGATTCATCAGCTGCCATTCAGGTTCTGCCCATAACCCATCAGTTGGGGCTCCATCTGTTGACAGTCCTGGGTTTCAGAGGAGAGATTTCGAGGTCCGTTAGGATTAGGCAATAGAGTGACAGGCTGGTTTGGACATTTTTCTGGTTATTGACAGGCCTTACTGTGGCTTCTCCCAAATGAATGAGGAATATATTTTTCTAAATCCAGCCACTGAGCCAAATGAGACACACTAGGATAAACTCTGTTTGTTTACAAATTATGTAAGAGAAGGGCCTGACCATTAAATTCTTCTGGGCCAGAATTCCTACCCCTCTTCAAAGTTGTAATCAAACTAAACAAACACTTTCCACAGGAACTAACTCCCTCCTGAGAAACAGGAGCAGATGCTCCTGGGAGGCGTTTAGCAACTTTGGAATGTTTAAAGTAGAAATATGTAACCAAGGTGAAGTTGTTCCAGAAACGTTGCTTGCTCTAGCCAGGACCAAAGCACGTGTCAACTTTTTAATTTAGGGCAGGAGGTGCAGAATGATCTGGGCCAGTCCAGGTGGAATTTTCTCTAGGATGTTTAATTTTCTATTTTCATCTTTCCCTGCTTCTCATAATTTCAGCTCTTTGTGACCTTTATTCCTTTCTGCTTAAGTAACTTTTTTTTTTTTTTTTTTTTAGCTTGATCCTTAT
The DNA here is from genome assembly GCF_002837175.3 of Physeter macrocephalus. Classification (NCBI taxonomy): domain Eukaryota; kingdom Metazoa; phylum Chordata; class Mammalia; order Artiodactyla; family Physeteridae; genus Physeter; species Physeter macrocephalus. Next base: position 5,438,674 of record NC_041232.1, on the reverse strand, counting down.
CTCTTAGCTATGCTGGATTACATCTGGGGATCAGGGAACCCTCCTCCTAACCAAAGCACTTAATTATTGATTCTCTGTCCCTAGGAAAGATGTCAGGTGCAGAGCAAACACTCCAGGGGAGGGAGACAGAGGCTGCCTTGCCTTTGTTGTTGTTCCATAAGATGTGCTTCTGGGGATAGGCAAAGACCATCAGGCTCAGGGACAGAGTTTCCCAGCTCTTACTGATTTGGGTCTTTACCGGCTGGCTTGATTTATTTTGGTTTGGGAATGCTGTGAATTTTTAGGGCCTCAGGTACACCTGTATTAAAATAGAGGTACAGTTTCTAATGCCAGATGCAGATTTCTCTGGATTATGCCTCAAAATGAGCTTTCTTCAAGGCGCCTTCTGAAGGATTCCAGTCCTACAGAATACTCTGGAAAGGGTTCCTTGGTGAGCTAACTTTGAGAATGCTGTTTATCATCATTGCCTCTTGGAGATTTAGACTGCACAGTAATGGCTCTGAGAAATGCTGCTGAAAAGGAATTTAAATGAACTCTATTCAAGCTGGCATTTTGCAAATATCCTTGATCCCAGAACTCCTTTTTCAAAGGCCCCAAGGTGCTGGGGAAATTCCACTCTCAAATAGCTTGTGTTAGGTTGGTTTAGGGGCCACGCTTGTCCAGTTGGTGTCCCACTGGATTATGAGCGCAGAAGCCCAAGACTGTGTTGATTTCCAACTTCCCACAGGGCCCTGGGATACACTTGTGCCCACCAAGAGTGGTCAGAATGCCTTTCAGCTGTGATGGGACCTTTTCTCCCATTTGGGCTTAGCAGGTTTGTGGTCTTCTCTGTACTTGGGTGATGGATGGGGTAGGGGTCGGAGTATAAAAGAACCAAGAAACAGCACCTCTCTTTGAAGAATTTAATTTCTACTAGGATGGGAAGATTCATGAAAGAGTTAAACAGAAAATACCTTCCAAACGGATAGGAAGTGATACCAAAGCAAGCTTAGCACCGGGTCCAAGCAGCCTGTCCTCTGGGCGCTTGTCACGGGTGGGAAGGAGTGTGTGTGTTGCAGCTGAGCGAGCTGTGGGAAGATAAGATAGAGGAGCACCCTGGCAGCTGGGACATCCTAAATGACCTGTCGTTAGACTTGGCCCTGTGTTTAGCACATGTTCACGTGGAACAATCCCTTAGAATCCCCCAAGGTTGGCGTGTTAAGAGTTGGATGAAATGCAGCTCTGAGAGCTCTCTGGAAGGGAACTGTCTCTGGCTGCTCTGCTGGATTTGGGGTTGGCCACCCTCCCCAACTCTGACTCTTAAGCTGTGAGTTTGGCTGCCGGGTTTTGGGGGCCAGCTGCCTTGGAGGAGCTGTGCTGAGGTGAATGGATGTGCATTTTTCAACTTTGTCTACCTAGGTTAACGCACAAAAACATTAAATATGCTCTTCTGGCTCTAGTTGCCTTTAGGAAGAATGTGACGTGAGCAGGGCTGAGATGCTCCTCCTACTGTGAGGTGCTAAGAGGAGACTCCAGATGAATTTAAATTCTTCTTCAACAGCGTGTCACATTTAAAGTTGGGTTGACCTACCTGATGGATATTGTCAGCAGCTAAGTTCTCTCCATAGCCTTGGGCATCCAGCCCTTTGCCTCAGTGGCTTTTGATGAGGCCCCAGGCTCTGCTGCTGCACTAAGGGTGGGGCTCAGCCCGTCCTCAGCTTCCCCCCTCAACACACACACACCCCTTAAGGAAGCATCCTCTTCTTGCAGGGTGCTGATTGTCAGAAAGTTCTTCCTTATACTGAATCAGACTTCTGTGCCTTGGTTCTGGTTCTGCTTTCTAGAGTATATTAGTGTCCTAGGGCTGCCAGAACAAAGCACCAAAGAGTAGGTGGCTTAAACAACAGAGATTAGTTTTCTCACAGCTCTGGAGGCTACAAGTCCAAGATCAAGGTGATGGCAGGGTTGATTTCTTCGGAGGCCTTTCCCTTTGGCTTGTAGATGGCCAACTGTCTTCTTCCTATGTCTTCACATGGTCTTCCCTCTGTAACTGTCTGTGTCCAAATTTCCTCCTCTTAAAAATGACACCAGTCATATTGGATTAGAGCTCATCTTTAACTTAATTGCCTCTTTAAAGACCCTGTCTCCAAATAGTCACACTCTGAGGTCCTGGGGGTTTGACCTTCAATATAGAGATTTGGGGAGACACAATTCAACCCATAACGTAGAGCCACTAAGATACGATGGCCCTTCAGATCTTTGAAGGCAGTTATCCTGTCACTCCCTACCCACCACCACCACCAATGAAACCAATAACATTTGTTTTCTCCTTGCTGAGCACCCCGGTTCTTTTCATTATTCTTCACATGAGATGGTTTTGAGGTCGCTGACTGTCTTGGAGTCTTCTAGACTTGCTTTCAGTTAAGAAGAGACAAAGTCGAGCACCCTGGACTGCTTGCTGTATTTTAGATGGAATTCATCCCAATATCTGCTCCAGCAAATGGTTTTGATGATTTTTTGGAAAAATTTAAAAGGCTAAAAATGGACCTGAGTTTCAGTGGCAACTTTTATATATTCATCTTTAATTGTGCCTGAATAGGTCTGACCATTGACACATGTACACGTGTATACACACACACACACACTCATGAGAGCAGTGCTAACCATAAGTCTTCTTCTGAGTCAGGCATTGATGTTTAGAGTTAAGTGCTCAGGGTCCAAGTTTATTCACCACTCTTGTCCTTCCTTATACTTCAGTTTTAGGAAAGCCAATGCGGGTAGTTATTTCAAAAGAACAAATAAATGTAGAGATGTGTATGTTCTTTTGAAGTGTAATTGCTGTCTGGAGAGTCTAGAAGTAACTCAGTTACTTGAATATAACTCCTTTTAGGTACAGACTCTTATGCCAAGTTCTAGTGTAATTAGATTTAAAATTATAAGGTATCCTCTTCACTTTTGGAGATTGTTTTACTTCTTATTGCCCACATCTCCTCCACCAGAAATTAAGTGTCAAAAGGCTTATCTGTTTTGTTCTTCGTATTTTCAGTGCTTGGCAGAGCAAAGTTTAAAAAAAAAAAGTTTGTTGAATGACTAAATGAAGCCTCTGAATCATCTTGTGCTTATTTAATCAGGAGTGTCCTGTTGTGTCTCAGAGGCCTAAATGTGGCAGAAATATCAGCTTGGGGTTTGGGGGTTATTCTGGTTGCTTCCCCTTTTGCTGTTGAATTGTGGATCTTTCCACGAAGAGACCCTCAGCGCCATTCACTTTTCTGCTAAGTAGTGGTTTGTAAATCCTGATGGATAGTTCTGACAGACTTTCTCCCTCCACTGTAGTCTGTTCAGATGGAGTGCGACACTCTTAGAGTTCCTTTCTTTGAAGATGCTTTGACTACACCACCCAGGGTTTCCAAATTGTAGCTCTGAGATGCCCAGAGCCCTGGCCCCACACAGCTGTTAGGCCCGACAACATCAAAAACACCAACTATTTATAGCATACTTTTCAGTGTCAGGAAATTACAGGATGCTCTTGCCAGTGGGACAGGGCAAACACCCACCTGCCCCGCCACTACACTGCTGCCCAGAAGCTTGCAGCCAGGTGGCAGGAGCTGAGTCCCACCTGAGTGCTGCAGAGGCCTCCCTGGGCTGAGGCCTGCTGGGACGCCAATTACACTTCAAAAGAATAAACACATCTCTACATTTATTTGTTCTTTTGAAATAAGTATCCCCACTGGCTTTCCTAAAACTGAAGTATAAGGAAGGACAAGACTGGTGAATAAACTTGGACCCTGAGCACTCTAAACATCCGTGCCTGAGTCAGAAGAAGACTTATGGTTAGCACTGCTCTAGTAGAGCCCAGGTCCTTGGAGATGGTGTGGTTGGGGGTAAAAGAACAAAGGATGCCGAGGTATGTGGACTCTTGAGAGAAGCCCATGCTGCTCTAACTGCCAGCCCCCAGGTAGCTGTGTCTTCAGTGGTCTGTGCAGAGAAGCTTGTTAGGTTAGATCAGTCTGCAGTGCAGTGTCTGTGTAATCATCCCTGGAAGGATCCCTCAGATTTCAACCCAGGAACTGAAGATGCTGGCTTTGGATTTGAGTTGGTACAATCTCCGGAGGGTGAAGAATCTGGAGAGAATGTGAAAGCTCTCGAGAAGGCCTGATAGGGTCTTGGATCTTAATCTTCCCTCACCTGCCCCTGTGGAAAGCTTTGCAGGCCGCCCTTGAGAGTCCAGGGGAAGGGGCAGCCCCCCTCAGGGCGCTGCTTTGAACGTTTAGAAAGGGCTCAGCTGCTAGGATGCTGATGAGGGCGAGCTCTCCCCTGGCCTCCAGGCCTGAAGGGGTCGGACTTTGGGGGGCAGGCTTCACGGTGCTGGCTTTTGAGCCCTTCATCCCCTCGCGTGGCTAAGGGAGGGACTGGGTGTGAGAGAGAGGCCTGTTCTGTTAGTTGGAGTTTCCACTGAAGCGCTGGCTGCTGGAGCCTCTGAACCTCCAGCGGGAGGGGATTTATCACGGGCTGTTTGCGTGCTTGGAGGAAGCGGGTCGGCCTGGCTGTAGGGGGTGAGCAGGCTGAGCAGGCGTGGCTCCACTCCCCTCGACCCCACCAGGCCCCCACAGCCCTCTCAGGGTTAACGGCTCTGCTTTGGAAGCAGCTGGCCAGTTTACACTCCTCCCTGGGCTGTACAAAAATACTTCCTTTGAAGTGTGGGGAGAAAGCGGTGAAGTGTAAAACCTGGTGGCGAACCGAACCTGGAGCGGGGCCTGCGCGCATGTCTCTCCCAGGAAGTTTGCTGGGGGACCAAGCCCCCAGGCTTTCTGGTGACCCACCGGCCGGTAGGGTCTCCCCACACATTTCACAGCTCACAGCCGGGTCGCAGCTGGCTTCCTCTGTGTGTATGTGTGTATTTGGTGTTTAAAGTCTCTGCGGAAGGAGTGTTTCTCCACGAGAGAGATGGTTAGACTGCAGCTCCTGGCGTGGGCAGGAATCCCTTTGACCACACGGCTCCCTGGGGCTGCTCCAGTGGGGGTGGCCGGGTGGCGTCCTGGTTCATGGGAAGCCCTGGTGTCTCTACTTGGTCCTCAAGCGGTGAGCCTGGCTCCTTGCCCCCCACACCGGTGTAGGACAGCCGCCACGGATCCCGCCTCTGATTCAGATCAGAGCAGCTCAGCCCAGGAGACCCGTGGGCTCAGAGCAGGGAAGTTCTGGTTCTGACGCTTGGGACTACTTGCTGAGACCCAGCACTATGCTCTGACTCCTCTTAACCTTGGGGTCCCATTCTTTAAAGTGGGGCTGACAGCTCCTGCCACCAGGATGTTGTAAGGATCTGTGGAAATAAAGGGTTGGGGGCACACTGAGAAAGTACAAGACACTTCTCCAGTGCAGGGCCTGCTGTTGAGCAGAAATGGCATTTAGGAAAAAGGGGCCGAAGAGAAGAATGCCAGAGCAGAAATGAGACGGAACAAAGCTTGAATGTCTTCTTAATCCTTGAGTATTTGCAGCCGAGGAGGGGTCAGGGCGAGATGGGAGGAGAGGCAGCTGTTATATTCTAGAGAAGAATGCCAACCTGTTTCTCCCCACAGATGGGGCCACACAAGTTCTTTCTGAGCTGGGGTTTTCAGTCCTTTCTCCCTTGGGAGATGCCCTTATCATATGGATTTCTTAGTTCTCATGACACTACTTCCTGTCTCTCTTAGACAAGGTGTGAGGGCCACAGATTTAAAATATCACAGGGCTAACATTTATCGCTGACTTGTGCCAGGCATGACGTTAAGCACCCAACACAAATGATCATATTTACTCCTTATAGCAGTCTTGTGCTGTGAAGCACTTGTCCCCATTTTATAGATGAAGAAACTGAGGCTTAAAGAAGTGAAATGACTTACCCAAGGTCTTACTACCTACTGATACAAGTATGGAAATACAGACCCAGTCAAGCTGATTTTAGACCCTTTACTCTTCATAGCTTTAAATTACAGTAAGTGTTGAAGGATGAAATTTAATTCAGTGCCCCAAGCCCGGTCAGAAACCGTTTTTAGGGAAAGAAGCAGAACGTTGAACTCTTCAGACGGTTACGTTCATCTGTTGATTCTTGCTGATCAGTTGTATTTGAATAAACATAAATGCTTTTCCCCTTGTCATTTATGAAAAGGAACTTTTCTAATTTCTAACTCTCTGTGTTGTCTTTATAACATAAATGCTGTTTTCTTTCTCATTGGGAAGGAGGGACGATGGTTGTAGGGCTCTGTAGTCGTGGCTTTCCTACAGTTGAAGTTCTTGGTGTTAGGGATTGATGGGTAGTCTGTACCTCTAGGAATCTTAGCTGTAGGCTTTTGGTCTTTTCCCCAAGCTAGATCCAGACTTGGCACTTACTACAAGGGACTTGAGATCCCATCTTTGACCTTCCTCAGTTAAGGAGGGAGAGGGGGGAGTGAGCTGGGAAAGCTTGAGTGATTTGCCCCCTATTGCACTTGGGGCCAGACCCAGGGCTGGCCAGGAGGCCACTGGCCACATGCTTCTCCTTTTCACCTGAATTTCAAACAGGAGGGAAGATGAAAGGAATAGAAATGACAAGTCAGAGGAGTAGGAGGGCTGTCGTTTGCAAACAGTTTCTTTTGATCTTCACCCCCTTGTTACACACACACACACACACACACACACGCACGCACGCACACACACACACACACACACACACACACACACCAAAAAAGCCACACCGGTAGTAGCCTGAGCACATGATTCTCTCTGGTTCATTGAGGGACAGTCATTTTCCTTTTAGCAGGAAGCCCCCCACCCTCCAGTGGTCTGTTTCAGTTAGGGCCCCACATCCCCTCTTCGATTCTGCTACTTGGCTGCCAGATGTCACATTGCTCTTCACAAATCTTCAAGAGCTTTTTTTCTCTTTATAGGATGGAGTCTAAACCCTGTCTTAACCCTAATGTTAAAGCCCTTGGCATTTTGCTCCCCATCTATCTTTGCAGTTTGATACCCTACTGTAGAACCACTCACCTCCACCAAGCAGGCTCTGGCCTTTATTTGCCTCTTTGCTCACATTCTGCCCATCTTTCAAGGCTGCCACCTCCAGGAAGCTCTCTTGGACCACTGCAGCACCCAGTCATCTCTGCTGCCTCTGAACTTGAGACAACCTGGTCTGGTCATGCATTTGACACTTCATAATATGTTATTTTTTGTTGTTTAATTTGTGGGTGTGTCTGTCTTCTCACTAGATTGCGGGCCTACTGAGGTCAGAGGCAGGCCTTCTGAACTGCTTTACATCACACCAGCACTCCATTGGGCTTAGGCTGGATGCTACATAAGGATCTGGGACTGTAATGTTAACTTTTTTCTGTTAATAGGAACGAAAGACTTGATAAATGAGTTTCCAAAATAAAATAATTAGCAGAGAGATTTTTATGCCAGAAAGATCTTGAGATCTTGCTTTGCCAGAATCAGTATGCTTTTAAATCAGGAGTCCTTGAATGAATCGGGGAGTTTGTGTCCTTTTTTTTTTTTTTTTTTTTTTTGCGGTACGCGGGCCTCTCACTGTTGTGG
>NC_041232.1:5427243-5431132 GCF_002837175.3 Physeter macrocephalus | reverse complement strand
GCAGGCTCAGTGGCCATGGCTCACAGGCCTAGCCACTCCACGGCATGTGGGATCTTCCCGGACCGGGGCACGAACCTGTGTCCCCTGCATCGGCAGGCAGACTCTCAACCACTGCGCCACCAGGGAAGCCCTGTGTACATTTTTAAATATGTGTGGTTTTACTGGGAAATGGTCTATAGTGGGGATTTTGGACCTAGACCCCTTCAGGATAAAAGCTAACAAATACGTGCAGTTTTAATCTGCTGTTGATGTTTTGCTCCCCAGTTAGTTGTCCTTTTATTTTTAGGCTTTTACTTCAGTGTTCTGATAACTTCTCCCCCAAACTCATTTCTTGGATCTCTTCTCACACTGTTATAGTTGTGTTCTTCTCTTAAAAATATCCCTAATCTTTTTTTTTTTTTTTTTTTTTTTTTTTTTTTTTTTTTGCTGAGTGGCATGGGGAATCTTAGTTCCCCGACCGGGGATCAAACCCTTTCCCGCTGCAGTGGAAGCACGGGGTCTTAACCACTGGACCACCAGTGGTTAGATTAGAAGTCCCCCTAATCTTCTTAGCTATTATGATACTGTGTTTTGTTTCCTTGACCCTTTCCGTAGTTTGTGGTTTTGCCCTCAACTCTGAGGGGTGCAGGTAGGTTGGTGGTCTTCACTGGATTTTTAGTTTGACCTCCTAAAGGTGGATCCACCTGTATGGGAAGGATATATTTTCCCTTCTCCGTCCCCTCCCATCCTTCCCTCTGCCTTCTGGCCTGTGTGTATGAAATTCTGGTTTTGAACACACCTAACAGTCCTGGACCCTTCCTGCTTCTGAGTTAACTCTTTTGTGCCTGGTCTGCGTGTGGCTTGTTCAGCTGCAGCAGTGGATAGAATCGTGTTTGCATCCCCATATACGTTTTCCTTCTTGGCCTTTTTTCCACTTCTTACTCCCCAGTTAAGCGTGTAGTAGAAGAGGTGGTGGCAACACAGGTCATCATTAATAGCTCTGCATTTACAAAATGCGGGGACCGGCTGGGAGTGGTTCACGACGTACCCAAGGCCACAGGGCCAGTAAGGAGCAGAATTGGCCTTGTGAGGCAACTCAGAGACGTGCCATGCCCCACGACGGCCCTGTGTGGTGGCATTGGGAGGCCAGTGACTGGTTGGGTACTGTAGCCCTTTGAGGGAGGGAGTTGTCCAAATGAAGCAACCTGGAGTGCTTACTCCAAGGGCCATTTCTAATCAGATTTCTATACATAATGGATTTTGAGGGTGGGTTTGGTATTTCCTCCAGGTTCTCCTGTGTTTATGGGTGTTTTTCTGGAGAGGTAAGTTTTACAACATTCATCTTTCTGTTAAAGAGGGCTGAGATCCTTCAACCAGTGAAGAGCCCCCAAGCGGGGAGTGGCATTTGTGCCCCTCCCCCTGCAGGGATTGCACTGGGGAAGCTGGCCCTGTGGGGCTGCTGCGCCCTGGTAACTCCAGGGACTGCCCTGGGGGCACAGTTGGAAAGTCTGATGTGACCCACCCTCACCCCATCCAGTGTCAAACTGCTGTTTTCTTTACTAAAATAAAAGTCTGTGAGGAATAACCTTTTAAAATAGCAAAGAGAGGTTGGTTTCTTTTTCAAGTTCTTATTATAGAAAATGTTACATGTATTCACAAGTAGACAGTAGGTGTCCTGTACACAGTGTACCTCCGCTGTCACGCCCCACCCAGTCACCATCACCTGCTTTAGAAGCTGTCAACTCCTGGCCCCTCTTGTTTCATCTGCACCCCAACCTCTCACGTTCTTTTGAAGCAAAGCCAGCATTATCATTTTTAAATCTGTAAATATTTATAAATCTGTAAATCTCTCTCTCTTTTTTAAACGTAATCTCAGTGCTATTCCCACAACAGGTTAACGCTAAGTAGTGTGTCCCCCTAAAGGGACAGTGCCCCTTCCCCCCACTTCGTAAGCCGTCAAGTGTCCCTGGCACTGGCGCCCTGATTGGGTGGGCGCTGGCGGGGACGGAGAGCTGGTGGGGACAGAGGCGGGCGCGGGCCGGACGGTCCCAGCGTGGACGGTGGGTCCCTGCGTGGGCGCGCGATGGTATCAGCTTGGCCCCAGGGCTGGAACCTCAAGATCAAAGGGCGCCGCACGCTCAGCGCTTCAAAGCCGCCGGAGCAGCCCGGATTGATGCAGAGAATGAGAGCGCTCTGCTGATGTAATCATAGCCTGTGAGACAGGTTCTCTTTTTTTTTTTTTTTTTTTTAATTTAAACAAAGACACCCCTTGTTTGTTTAGAGAGGTGAAGCGTGTGCCGCGGAGGGCAGGCGGCATCTGGAGGCTCTAAGCCGGGCTGGGGTGGGCGCGGGGGCGGGAGCGGGGGCGGTAGGGCAGGAATGCCCCAAGCGGAGGGAGTTTTCTTGGACTTGCAGATTTTTCCGTAAAAGACAAACTGTTTCTGTTAAGAGCAGCTGATTTTTGTCCCTTTCTTAGGGTGGTCGGGTTTGTTCCGAGGTGACCCTCTTGAGATTTTGAAAACAGCCTCCTCTGGTGGGTGAGTCAGGCTTTGGAACACACCTGGTGAACCAGGTGGGAGACAAACCAGGAGTAGGCAGGGGTGTGTGTGGGCTGCCTGGAGTCGTTCCTGCTCATCTGTCCCTTCCCCAGTGGGTGTGAGAGCCTTGCCCGAGGCTGGTGAGCAGGGCTTTCTGTTGAGGGGGGAGTCCCCAACAATATGGCAGAATGCCAGGATCTCCACCACCCCCAGCCTGAATATTTTCCAAGTCTTTATAAGAATCACAGGTGGGGTGGCTGATTTTCTAGGTTTTCCCAGCTTAAGCTGGTATGTCTGCCTTTAGCCATTTGTTCAGTACACACATTAGCGAAACCCTGTGCCATGCATACCTCCATGATAGCCATTCTCCATTGTCTTACAGACAAATAGTTGCACAGACAAAGCAATCTTCCAAATTGAGCCAGCTTGCTGGCCCTTGAGCTCCTTCCCAAGATCTTTCTCACATCAGAGGTCAGGATCAGTGGGGTCTGAGGCACTCAACCAGGCTAAGTCATGGTGACTAACGTCCACCTCGACATCTTATGGGCACGCCAAGCAAACCAGCACCTGTAAAACCAGATTCCTCTTCTGTCCCCAAATCCTTTTCTCTTGGGTTCTTGCCTGTAACTCAAGCTCAAATCCTGCTGTCTGTCTAGACTGTCTTCTCTCTTCTGGCCCCAAATATGCCTCTGTCCACGCATGTCAAATTGCCTGTAAGCTCCTTGAGAGCAAGACTGGGAGGTTTTTTATCCTTTTTTAAACTATAAATCAGATTTCCCCCATCTTCTACACCACACCCCCGCAGTATTTTATCATGAAAAGTTTCAGACATAAAGGAAAAGTAAAAGAATTTTATAGTGAACACCTATATACTCATTGTCTATATCCTACCATTAACATTTTACTATACTTGCTGTATCACATATCTATCCATCTGTTCATGTGATGTGTCTTTAATATTTGAAACCTGGGTACATGTATATGGTAAGTGCTCAGTTTTTTTTTTTTTTTTTTTTTTTGCTGTGCGCGGGCCTCTCACCGTTGTGGCCTCTCCCGTTGCGGCCTCTCCCGTTGCGGAGCACAGGCTCCGGACGCACAGGCTCAGCGGCCATGGCTCACGGGCCCAGCCACTTCTCGGCATGTGGGATCCTCCCAGACGGGAGCACGAACCCGTGTCCCCTGCATCGGCAGGCGGACTCTCAACCACTGTGCCACCAGGGAAGCCCCTCAGATGTTTCAATGGATATGACAGGGTTTTTTGAGGTTCCCTTTTTATTCTGGTTTTACAACTTTTAGATCCAAATATCTGTCTTTCTTTCTCTCTCTCTCTCTCTCTCTCTCTCTCTCTCTCTCTCTCTCTCTCTCTCTCTCTC
>NC_041232.1:5422522-5426924 GCF_002837175.3 Physeter macrocephalus | reverse complement strand
TTTTTTTTTTTTTACATCTTTATTGGGGTATAACTGTTTTACAATAGTGTGTTAGTTTCTCCTTTACAACAATGTGAATCAGTTATACATATACATATGTTCCCATATCTCTTCCCTCTTGTGTCTCCCTCCCTCCCACCCTCCCTATCCCACCCCTCTCATGGTCACAAAGCACAGAGGTGATCTCCCTGTGCTATGCGGCAGCTTCCCACTAGCTATCTAATTTACATTTGGTAGTGCATATATGTCCCTGCCACTCTCTCACTTCGTCACAGCAAAGTCAGCTTATTTGTATGACCCTTTCAGTTGAAAGGCTTTACCTCTCACTTGTAAATCTGCTCAAAGGATCCTGGAATCCTAAAATATTTTGACTTAGATGTAAAAACTTAGATGTAAAAAGCTTTGCAAAGTTTAGATGAACCACAGCTTGTTGCACTTAAACTGGCTTCCCATGAGCTTTCCTTTTTCTTTGCTTTGCTCAGCTTTGTGTCTCCTCCGGAACAGGCCGATAGGATTGCGGGTGTGTACAAAGTCTTCTAGAGCAGAAGCCCTTTCTTTCACTGTTATAAGCAGGAAATGGACCAGGTCTGCAAGCTTACCAGATTCTTTCTCTTCATAGGATGGGTAAGCTCTTCACCTTGCGTGTGGTGAGCATATTTTCATTCCAGCCTGTGGTTTCCTTGCTTAAGGGGTTGGGTTCAGAGAGGTTTCAGTTTTAGGGGTGTGTGTGTGTGTGTGTGTGTTCAGAAGAATGACCTGACTTTGCCATGGTCTCCATGGTGCCTCCAGGGTGCCAAGAGGTGTGTGACATGGGTTGTGTTGTGAATCTGCTGGGTATGCCTTTTTTTTACTCCAGGGTTATACTTATTTTATTTTGCTGTAGCGGTAGAAGGCAGCTATGCAGCCTTTTAATAATGAAGCTAAGACCACCATCTCCAGTTTGATTCTGTTTGGAGACCTTTTTTTTGTTTGGTCTAGATCCATGATCCAGCGGTACTTGTGATTTGATTGTCTCCCTAACCCCCGTCTTAGTCTGTGTTTAATTTTTGCCTAGCTCTTTTATTTTGAAGTTTTTAAGCATTTAGGAAAGTTGAATGAATAGTTGAGTGTGGCAAAATGTTAACAGTGGCTCAGTTTATACTCTAACATATGGTGTGTGTGTGTGTGTGTGTGTGTGTGTGTGTGTGTGTGTGTGTGTGTATTTTTTTCTGTTTTGGCTAGACCATTTGAAAGATGCCAATACCATGACCTTTTACCCCTTAATACTCCAGCATACATCCAGCTAAGATTAAGGACATGCTCCTAACCACTGTGTCATCATCACGCCTGTGAAATTGACATGTTTAGATTTCTCTAAGTGTTTCAGACATGTCTGAAATAGCTGGCCTTAAAAAATCCAGGATGAGGGCTTCCCTGGTGGCGCAGTGGTTGAGAGTCTGCCTGCCGATGCAGGGGACACGGGTTCGTGCCCCGGTCCGGGAAGATCCCACATGCCGCGGAGCAGCTGGGCCAGTGAGTCATGGTCGCTGAGCCTGCGCGTCCGGAGCCTGTGCTCCCGCAACGGGAGAGGCCACAACAGTGAGAGGCCCACGTACCGCAAAAAAAAAAAAAAAAAAAAAAAAAAAAAAATCCAGGATGCATTCAGGCTTCTCTCATAGTATTCAGCTTTTAAGTAGTTATATTGTGTTGATGCACAGATACTGTAATGCTAATGGGAAAGCAAAATAAAAGGAAAAGCTTCTTCCACAATCCTACTATCACAATAAACCAAACCAATTTCACTTTTCCATCTTCTTATATTTAAAAACGAAGCTCTGGACAAATTTTTTAGTTCATTTTTATCGTCATCCATGAGATAATTGGAGGTATTGTGGAATGTAAAAGAAAAAGAAAAAAGAAAACTGACCAAGACTCTTGCACCGTTTCACCACATAACCAAAAATTGTGGTCTTTGAAAATTCTTGCTGAGAGATTGGGAGTTTTACTAAGAATGCCAGGAGGCCGGTGGCCTTTGGGTACTGTTTGAATCAAAAGGGAAGAAATCAACTCTTCCTTTGGTTTGTTCAGAAAGCTGGTTTTTTCTGATGATGTAATAGTGTCTGTAGGTCTTGGATCTCCTTTTTCCAGGGTGGCTTCTCTACTCTTGGCACTTCAAGCTGGATCATTCTTTGTTGTGGGGACACTGTCCCACGCATCAGAGGATGTCGAGCAGCATCCCAGGCCCCTACCCACTAGATGCCGGTAACAAGCTTCCCTCTCCGTTATGACAGCTAGAAACGTCTCCAAATATGTGTGTGTGTGTTAGGGGGCAGGGGCACAGCACAAAACTGCCTGTAGTTAAGAACCATTGTTCTAGAAACTCTTTAGGGTAAATTATTGAGTTGGCGTTAACTATGCTACTAATGAATTTCTATGGAGAGACATTTCCCATTACAGTGAGAATTAAACTATATTAAGCCCTATCCCTGTCTGAGAACCCAGAAATTTCTAGATGTCACTGGCATCTAGAAGGGATTGAAATCACTTGGCAGATGACAACAGAGTGTGTGCCTTTTCTGATTTTCACACTTTACCCAGAGCTTGTTACCTGATATTGGGACCTGTGGATAGTTGGATGATTGAAAAAGGTCAGTTCAGTTGAAGCTGGGAATGATTTAAAAAGTTTAAAATTATATTTTAATTAAAGTCTGTGAGCAGACAGTCAAACCCCGGCTTTTGTGAATGGGACCACTGATCTGTATTCCTTAGAGTCTTACTTTAGCCTTCCTCTTGATTTAGCACTTAAAATTCACAGTTCTGGGCTTTTCTTCAAAGTGAAGTGAAAACATACAAGCACTTGCAGACTATCAGGAGCCTTCTAGAAATTTGCCATTTTTCCCCTTTTTGTCTAGCCTTCAAAAGTTGCACTTAGTTCTCAGCCATTTTTAGTTATTTGTCTTCGTTTAATCTTTCTTTCCAAATTATTTGACTTAGTTTTCCTAGGGTAAAACTCAACTTTTTGCATCATGTAAGATTTAGTTTTGTTATAAATTTATATCAGATAGAGTTAGCATAAACAGATCTACAAACACGTACGGCCTGGCTGGTGGGAGGAATGGTGTGTGGTGGTCCTGGTGATTGTTTCCTGGCCAGGCATCTGCAGTGGGAGCAGGTACCGGCTCATGGCATATTGGGCAGGTCTGTCAATAGCCCCTGCTCTATTCTGAAGTAGCGGAGAGGCTCCAGACAAAGGCGGTGCCCTTTCTAAATGTGGGCCTCCTCAGGAGTTGGAAGATCTGGGGGAAAGATCTGCCTTAGAGGCCCCAAGCTTCTCATCAAGTTGCTCATCTGTCAGGTGGGAGTGACAGTTATGCTTAACTACCAAGTAGGTTATCCTGCAGGTTCCACGCAGGTCACCTAATGGACACGCAGGATGTGCCTTTGCAAATGTGCTGTGGGTCCCTGGGGTGTTATTGATGAGTCAGCTTTTGCTGAGTCTGAGAATGGATTGCTCTTCTGAGGATGTGTTAGCTGCTTCTTGCTCTCTGACCAGAGAACACTTGAACCCTCACACTGAGAGCTTTGGGCCAGAGTAGGAAACAAGCGACTTTGCTCAGTGCATGTTCATACCCATGCCTGAGGAAATCGCTCTGGGCTCCTACCATGCTGATGGCAAAGCCACATGGCGTGACTGAGTCTTTTGTTGCAGGTCTTGCTTGAGTGAATATTACTGGCTTCTCAGTGATGAACCCAGAGAGCAGGTGGGAGTGAGGGGGCAGGAGGTGGGAGGACAGGGGCTTGGCTGGGGTATTGGAAGCTGGCAGGGTTCTCATCACAGGTCCTGTACCCGCGCTTTGATGCACATGCAAAGCAAGTGACTTGTGGAGACTGCACCACCCTGGAGGAAAAGAAGTCATTGTTGCAGTGCAATATTCTAGGGTCTTCTGGACAGTAAAATTTATTTATTTTTGCCAGGATGCCACTTTCATTCTTTCATCATCAGGCTGACCAACATTGGATATGTCAGCAGAGTCTTGTGCTGTTGAATGAATGGTTAGATAAATCTCACACTGATGTTCAGACCTTGAAGGACTGTTTGTTGTGGAGTGTCACCAGTTAAGGAAACTGAGCCCATCCAATTGCTCTTTTTGTAACCTTCCTCCTTCTCCCATCAAGGGAAGCTAGAATCTTCCCAGTAAGTGAAGACGTTTCTTTGTAAGTATGTTTGTAGCTTGAAGAGTAGCGAAATTGTGTCGCAGTTAGCATTACGGAAACCCTGGAATTATTGATGCAAATTGTTGTTAATATAGCACAAATTCTGCCCTGAAGCTCGCACTAGTCTTTTTTTTTTTTTTTTTTTTTTTTTTGGCGGTACGCGGGCCTCCCTCTGCTGTGGCCTCTCCCGTTGCGGGGCACCGGCTGC
>NC_041232.1:5408931-5422390 GCF_002837175.3 Physeter macrocephalus | reverse complement strand
TTTGGCGGTACGCGGGCCTCCCTCTGCTGTGGCCTCTCCCGTTGCGGAGCACAGGCTGCGGACGCACAGGCTCAGCAGCCATGGCTCACGGGCCCAGCCGCTCCAAGGCATGTGGGATCCTCCCGGACCGGGGCACGAACCCGCATCCCCTGCATCGGCAGGCGGGCTCTTAACCACTGCGCCACCAGGGAGGCCCTCAAGCACTAGTCTTTTGACATGGGAAGTGACAAAAGGGGAATCAATCTAGGAGGCTACTATTGGTTAGGAAGCCCATCCATCCTTGCCAGGCACTAGGTCAGGCACTAGGAACACTGCAATGGAAAATACACAGATCCAACATCGCACTGGGGAGCCTCTGTCCCAGTACAGTCATTCTGGAAACAGAGGGACTCTTCCTGTCCAGTTCCCCAGGGCTGTATGTGTAGTACATGTGTGATCAAGAAACAGCTAAGCTTTGGTCACATGGCAAAATACAGGTGAGGCTCCCGTGGTCAGAGAAGGCATGATGGGGACATGCCGAGCTTGGTGACGCATCGGTGTGGAGAGCCTGGGAGACCTGAACTCGGTGACAAGTGTAGGCTGTCAGCCAGGCATGGGGCCAACTTGGAACAGAGGCTGTGGAAGGGACAGGGATGTGTGTGGTACCTATAGCTGAGGCTCAGGTGATGACCTTACCGTGCTCAAGCTCGGAGAGGATGAGTTGAGCCACGCACACAGTCACCCCTGAGCACCTATTTGAAATCAAGGGTGAGAGCCTAGAACAGGGAGGTCTGCCTGGGGCAGTAGGGTGTGGAGGAGCTGATGCTTATCTTAGCTGGGGAGAGGCCTGGCCCTCTCCTGAGCTTGGTTTCCTCACCTGTAAAAGGAGGCCTACATCTCAAAGGTCTCTCCTGGTTTGATTAAAAAAAAAACAAAACAGAAAAAACTTAACATTGTTGAGTAAGAATGTAACCACTTGCCTCTTTGATCTTTGATCAGTGATCCGGGTGAGTGGAGGGGACCTGGCTTTTCCTGGCTCCTGCTACCTTTGGAGTGGATGCAAAACGTCTGTTTGTAGATGGCCAGGCCCCTGTTGTCATATACAGAAGCTCAGGCAGCGTGAGAGTGCAGGAGCCACACAGCAACACGGGGTCATTGTGTGCATGTACTCGTAGTCTGTCCCCGGGCCGCTCTGCCCGGCAGTGACTTGAGCTGAGAGGCAAGACTGAGCAGAAAAGTGGTTTCTGCAACTAGAGCCCTGAAAGCTGGTGCAGGGCTGATCCCTATTTACTTCAGTCCTTGTCTTGGGTGTCTCTGGCTGTGGTTGGCTCCCCTTAAGAACCTGCCTGGAGGAGGTTTACCCAGTGTCCGCCTTCTCTTTACCAGCAGTAGTGAATCTTCAGTTGCATCCTCTCTCAGATGTGCTGTTCCCTCTCGCCCCTCGTCCCCATGCCCCTTGCCTCTCCTTTCCTCTGCCTGAAAGACAGAAAGCAAAACTTCTAATTATATGGAAACAAAGATTGCCAAGGTTTATTAGAATGAAGTGTTGTGGGCGTGGGTGTGTGTGTGTTCCACCTATAATAACGGCCAAATCTTCCAAAGTACGTCATCTGACATTTTAGAATATAGACCTTCTTCTCATGGCAAAGCTGTATTTTAATAGCTTGTGGTTTTTAAAATATAATCTAAACTCATGAACAAATGCGTTCTTCTCAATTATACCCTGATTCTACCATGATCTTCCCTTTCTTCTCCTTAATGTCTCTAGAAATTATTGGAATCTACTTATAAAAACTGGGGGATTGTACATTATAAGTGTTCAAAAATGAATCAGTTCAAGTCTGAGCAGTATGGTAGTTAAAAGGAGTTTTAGGTGTTATTCTGATTCTCTTTTTTTAAGGAACATTCCTGAACTTGATTGAAGCCGTCAGTGTTCCTGATGAGCCACGGGCTCGTGAAGCAAACGTTGGAGTCTCCTGGTGGGCATTATAACTGTTAAGGAGTTAGTGTTACCCCTGCCGTGTTTAAACATTAACCAGAGGGCTTCCTCTGCCGTTATCTGTTATCAACAATTATTTGGAACATTTTCTGGCAGTCGAGCTTTGTTTTTCCTCCGAGGAGATGCTAGAACAGGATGAGAATAGACATTAGGCCTCAACAAAGGAAGATTCTTGATTATATCCAGAGAAACAACTGGCTTTGCGGGTACATAGAGTTTGCCTTCTTAACATTTTTAACCTCCTGTCAACACCCCCTGCCCCCCAATACACACACACACACACACACACACACACACACACACACACGAGTTATCTGGATCCGGGGGAGAGGGCTGTAGTAATTATTTTATTGTATAAAAATGAATGGGGCTTCCCTGGTGGCGCAGTGGTTGTGCGTCCGCCTGCTGATGCAGGGGAACCGGGTTCGCGCCCCGGTCTGGGAGGATCCCACGTGCCGCGGAGCGGCTGGGCCCGTGAGCCATGGCCGCTGAGCCTGCGCGTCCGGAGCCTGTGCTCCGCAACGGGAGAGGCCACAACAGAGGAAGGCCCGCGTACCGCAAAAAAAAAAAAAAAAAAAAAAAAAGAATGGTACCTCTTTTCCTATTAGGGATACTCATTAAAATTACTTCGTGGAGACAGAGTGATGGCGAGGTGCAATGAGACACAGTCGAGTGCTTTCTGAGGTATTAATACTCTGAGGCCACTAATATTTGGGGGGACACATAAAGGGGGTACTGCTCTATTGCAGATGTGTTCATTTGGTTATTAACAAAAGGCTGGGGTGACCCAGAAACTTAAACCTGGAGAAGAACAAAAGTACTTTCAAACTCACAAATGGGACGATGTTGGAGGCTCCTGAATAGCCCCTCTGGAGTGCTTTCTCTGCCACCTAGCTGCTTTGGAGCTGTGGCTTCTAATAGCTTCTCAGCCTGGAGGGCCCCATAAAATTTTAGCCTGTTTCTGTATAGAGTGCTTTGGAGTGGCCATTTCTCTCTGCCTCTTATTTACTCTCAAATACCCTCTGGAAAAAGAGCTGATGAGGTGCATTGAGAGTTGACATCAAAGGCCATTCATTGATCGCCATCGCTCAGTGCTCCTGTATTTTTGGCCTTAAATTTTGTTTTAAAAAATTGTTTTAAGGCATAACTCCTATAATTCAAGCAAGCATTAAAGTCTAATCAGTGAAAAAGTATATAGATTAAGAAAGGAGAAGCCTTCCCACCCTACTCTTCCTCCTGTAGATGCTGCCATGACCAGCTGGGTGCCTGGTTTTTCTTTTTGGCAGTTATCTGTGTGCCCTGTTCCTAGACTTGCTGACCCAGGGCTTCTCCAAATGGAGCAGGGGCACCGGAGCACCATAACCAAGGCTCAGCGTGGCGTGCAGTGCGGTCGTGTGAAACAGGACACACTCGCAGGCATTTGTGGGGTAGCGGTGCTTACCTTACGCCCCTGGGTTTCATGTCTCTTCTGTACGCTTCAGATGTTGCCCCAGTTTCTGGGTGTGGCTGTCAACGATTCTTGATTCTTCTGGTGTTGTTCTCCTAATAGGGCACTTCCAGAATGGAAGTTCCTTCGATCTCAGATACGAGCACACAGACGCTGTCCCTGTACTCGTCCTTTGTCCCGAGAGGCGGGAGCCCTTCAGAGGCAGCCCACCTTGGTGTCACAGGTGATAAAGCCCCGTTGTTTTCAGGTATCTGGTCACTCAGCCCCGACCTCGGCATTGCTTCTCTGTGGCTTGGGTTTCGCGTGCCCTGCCGGTGCCCTCGGTTCATCTGTCTTTATTCCGGGTTCTCTGCTTGGCATGCATTCACCAGGCTCCGCTCCCTGAGGGCAAGGCTGCTGTCTTTGCACCTCGGAGGCTGGCCTGTCCACTGTTGATCCCCTGACACCCCACACATCTGGCCAGCTGCCCCGGGTCAGCCCGCCACCTCCTCCAAGGTTTGTTGGGTTCCGTCCTCCAGTGGCTGCAGAAAATGATTTTCTACAATTCCATCACAGTGGTTTATGAGAGAATCCATTTTCCTAACCCGGATATGGGGTCCCTTCCACCAGCAACAGAGTGTTCCCTGAGGGCCTCCAAAGAGGCTCCCCACCTGTATTCCTAGCCACCTCACCAGCCCCAGGAGTCTGGGGAGGTGAGTAGATGATCTTTTTATTAGAAGAAGCACTGCTTGTACTTTTTGTCCTTCCCCACCGTGCACTGAACCCCACCAGGCCTTTCCTGGTCCCCTCCTCGGCGCGGGAGACTCCAGGGGTGCAGACCAAAGGCCGAGTCAAGGTGATTTAGGAAGCCAGACCCTCGCTGCTCTGGCATAGGTTTCTCTGCATCTGTCAGGCTCTCCCAAGAGCTGTTTTGTTTCACCCGGCACCTTTATTGCTGTTTTCCGCTCACTGGCTGGCCTGCTGCTCCCAGACTCATGTGAAGGTCTTTCAGCTGTAGGTTCCTAATGGGGAGGACAATCTCCTGTCGGCTCTCCAGTGTCACTCTCCTTATCCTCTGGCTGAAAGTCCTGACCTGACCCAGCCATGACCCAGACTTGGACCCTAGGTGGCCTTTCTAGCTTGGTCGACCTCCCATCTCTACTTGTGCAACTTGGGTTTTGTGGCTGTCATGCCCCCCGCACACACCACACCTGTGTAGTCTCCTGCCTTGAGGACGTGCTGTCCCCGAGCCCTGGAGTCCATCAGCGGCAGGCCTGACACCTTTCAGGTCCCAGTGCCTCGGCACCTCTCTTGGGTTCCCGGGGCCCTGGCAGAGCAGCAGGCTCAGTGCCTGGGAGTGTGGCCCTTGGTTCCTGGACCTGTGAAGTGCCCTGAGTGGCTGCTGGATCGTGGGTGGCTCACTTCTGATTGCTGTGGTGTTGCTCATCTCCCATTCGTCCTCCCCCTTGGCTCTAGGAGGTAGTAATTTTTTTATAATTAATTAATTATCTTTGGCTGCATTGGGTCTTTGTTGCTGCGCATGGGCTTTCTCTAGTTGTGGCAGGTGGGGGCTACTCTTCATTGCGGTGCGTGGGCTTCTCATTGCGGTGGCTTCTCTTGTTGCAGAGCACGGGCTCTAGGCACACGGGTTTCAGTAGTTGTGGCACGCGGGTGTCAGTAGTTGTGGCTCGCGGGCTCTAGAGCACAGGCTTAGTAGTTGTGGCACACGGGTTTAGTTGCTCTGCAGCATGTGGGATCTTCCTGGACCAGGGCTCGAACCCGTGTCCCCTGCATTGGCAGGCGGATTCTTAACCACTGCACCACCAGGGAAGCCCCTCTGTGCTTTTCTTTACCATGGCTTTCCAGTTTCTCTTTTTTACCTTTTAAAAATATTACTTTTTAGGAACATTTGGTATAATGTGCATAAAATTATTTGCTGATTTATGGGAAAAATGATACAAATAGCATCTTTTTTTTTCATAAATTTATTTATTTTATTTTTGGCTGCACTGGTTCTTCGTTGCTGTGAGCGGGCTTTCTTTAGTTGTGGCGAGCTGGGGCTACTCTTCATTGTGGTGCACAGGCTTCTCATTGTGCCGACTTCTCTACGGGCTTAGTTGCTCCGCGGCATGTGGGATCTTCCCGGACCAGGGCTTGAACCTGTGTCCCCTGCATTGGCAGGCGGATTCCTAACCACTGCACCACCAGGGAAGCCACAAGTAGCATCTTGATTGAACATCATTTACCTCAGATATTCAACCAGCAGTACATTTTTATGCAATCTCAACCTATATCCTATTTGTTACCTCTCAAAATATTGGTAAACAATTATTTTAGCTTTACTCTGTATTTCGTGTCAGTGTTTTGGGCACAGGTTGTTGTGCTACTGTCAAATTTTACTTGCTGTTTTTTCTGCAAGTATTTAACAAAAAGTTAAAAAAAGAAAAAAGTCCCATAAAACTCCACCTTGGGTAAGTGATTAAGTATTGTACAAATAAAATGTATGCTATCCCCATTCCATTCCCAAGTTTAAAAAAAATTGTATGATTCGCATATGAAGTTTTTCTTCAGTTATATGTTCTTAAAGAGGGGAACAGTAGCTTTATAATTTATAGTGAGGCTTACACCTTGAGATTTGCAAGAATGGGGATAGGTGAAAGGGAGGTTTGTCAATTGTGGCATTTCCCTCCTTTGTTGTGTAAGCAGATTGTATTCCCACAAAAGTACATATGTTGGTCCTGTCAATTTTAAAAGAGGCTAAATGGCATTAGTTATCTTGTCTTTTCATACAGAGATTTTTTAAAAGTGGCTTAGGAAATAGACATCAAAGATATAAACTACACTTCCCAGCTATAACTAGTTTAACAATTGAAGGGAAGAATTCTGGTATTTTCACTTAGGGTAATCAGTAAGAGTGATCACCAAGGAAGCTAGCTTTCATTTACATTTTTAGTGTTGCAAATTCTTTCGTTTATCCCGTGACTTTCAAAGAAAATGGGGGTGGAAGAGCCCCACCTAGTCACATTGAGTGTCACAGTTCACACCAATGGATTCTCAGTTTTTTTAGGGTAAAGGTGAAGGAAGGGGCAACACTTAGGTTATGGTGGTTTGAAAGAACCTGCATTGTCTTCTAAAACCAAATGAAAATGCAAACCACAGTGGAATCTGCAAGGAATCTCTGCAGAAAGACCAAAACTGTTTCCACAGCACTGCTCTGCAAAACAGATTCTTCAGGAAGTTAATTGTATATAATCATCATATATAGCATTATGATGTGGTAAATTTGAACCAACAGCTCTTAATTCCTCAGAGCCATTCACATCCATGTCCATAAAATTGGAAAGACTTTTTATTTTTGTTTTTTTTTTCTTAATAAGATCCTGTTTTTGGTAGGGCACTTGGAGGGATCACATGAGTGAAAACTGCACCAATGCCGCTAACATTCCTCCTCACCTGTTTTTCAATCTTTTGATTGTGCTGTTAACAGGCTACATTCCTCCTGTAGTAAATGAAAATATCTTTAAGCCATATTTGTTTACATTATTCTCAAAAGTTTTTTACTCGGGCTTTTTCAGATTTGGTTTTTATTGAAGATGGTTTAAACAATTTAAGAGATGAAGTTAGTTTAAAAAATTTAAAGTATATTTTAGCTTCTCTGTATTAGGGAATATGGAAAGGGGAATATCAACATTCCTTCTCTGAAAAAATGCCTTTGAAATGTAGGCACGTGGCTTCATTTGTATGACTTTTGCTAACCTATTTTTTTCTAGTTTGTTTTATAGCTCTTTCACTGATGTTGATGGATTTTCTGTAGCTCTTATGGAGCCAGGGAGGCAGATGAGTGCTCTTAACCTTTTAGTGGAATCTTAAGCTGATAAAAATTTGCAATCTTCAAGCCAGTTCTTTAGGTACTTTTGTGGTCAGTGCCTTTAAAGCAGAGGGTACTTCCCTAAAACAGTTCAGAAAAATTTTTAAAGGGACAATTTTAGCTCAAGTGCAAAATCCTTGCTTCTAGTAATAGTGAATCTACCATGATAAGTATTTTGGCAAACTGTCCCCTAAAAATCTGTAGACTATTGCATAGAACCAGGATGCAAGCCTTAGCTTTCATGAGACACTGCTGAAAAGTAATTGACAGTGATCTGAAAACTTAGAATGCCTAAGTATGCAAAGAATAGGTTGCAACTACTGAAGAGCTATTTTTATGCACAGAAATCTCATATTCCATTCTAAACGCAATACTTCTTAAAAACCAAGTAAATAATTTCTTAGAGTACA
This sequence comes from Physeter macrocephalus, assembly GCF_002837175.3. Taxonomy (NCBI): domain Eukaryota; kingdom Metazoa; phylum Chordata; class Mammalia; order Artiodactyla; family Physeteridae; genus Physeter; species Physeter macrocephalus. Next base: position 5,414,708 of record NC_041232.1, on the reverse strand, counting down.
CTTTTAAAAATACATGGTAAGGAACATGTTACTGAGCTTTAGTGTCAATGAAATGAGTTGAATTCCAGGGTCTGTCAATCCTCTGGACAGGGCCACTACTGTGTTAGTTTTCTCACCTGTAAGCAACAGTAACTAAATATCATAGGGTCTTTGACAGTTAAAAGGATTACAAACTGCACAAGGATAGGGACTCTCTCTTTTGTAAACCTTCCATGAAAATAATAGGCAATCAAATATTCTTGAATAAATGAAGTCACAACACTTAATGAATGCTTATTAAATTTCACTTTAAACATATAGCAGGGACTTCCCTGGTGGTCCAGTGGTTAAGAATCTGCCTTCCAGTGCAGGGGACATGGGTTCAATCCCTGGTCGGGGAACTAAGATCCCACACGCCGCAACTACTGAACCTGCGCGCTCGCCCGCAATGGAGATCCATTACTGGCAAAATAAAAATAAACAAACAAACATATACCAGTATTTGTTCATGGATTCCTGAATTTATAAGGTGATACTTTGACATTTCCACATTCCTCATAGGGGTCTACTTTTTGTTACAAATAGATTTAGTTAACACTGTCATACACTTTCCATTATTTGTGGGAGTGGTTTTACAGGAATTTCCTAAAGTGCCTGTTAGAAAGACAAATGCTAGTCCCTAGAAGAGGCCCAAAAATCTGTATTTAAAAACCTCCTACAAGAGATTCTTCTGTAGATGGTATGAGTACCATATTTTAAGAAGTCTGGAAGAAAATGTTCAAACTTTTGGCTTTTTTCTTCCATGTGAACCATCTTCTAGCCAAACTGATCAGTCTCCTGAACTAGAAGACCTTGGTCTGGGACAGAAACCCAAAATTCCATGAATACAGAAACACTGCAGCACCTCCCAATGGACCAAAAGATTACTCATTACACCTCAACTCTTACCATTGTTTCTTTACTGTTTTAAGGATTGTTAAAACATCTGGCTGCTGGGTTGAAATGAACTCTTCAAATGCATGACATAAATACTTCACAAGTGTTAAATAAGCATGTGGTTCAATCCCTAAAAGAGTCATACTTATTTTTTTGAACAGCTACTTACAAAATAATCTAAATCACTGGAATTATAAATCATGTAACTGCTCGTGATTCAAAGGCAGGGCACAGCCATGATACTGCATATGTAACAGTCTCCCATAAATACAAAAATACATCTTTATAAATATAGGAAAACATAGTAACATATCTTGTTAAAGGACAATAGCTTTTAGTTCTTAAGAGAAGTATGCCTGAAACTCCATAACTGAAGCCATGGTTATATTTATAACCAGTTTAGGGAGGATGTTGCCCACTGCCTAACATCTGTAGGACAGTTAGGGTATTTCTGCAAAGCATTCATAATTTGTGTAGTTTCATCAGCTGGTACTCTCTCTGTGCATTTACTGATGTTCTTTCCAGGGGCCTTATTAATTCTCATTGTTGTAAGTGTTCAAAAACCTTCATGACAACAGGTTTCTCAAAATTATAAACAGAATGGGCCCTCCTTTGAACAAACTTCTGAAACTCATTATAAACCATTTGAAACTTAAAGGGCTCCTCTTCATAGATGTCATTTAAATGTTTCATTGCTATGATAAGACAGATTTCCAAGACCGACAGACCATGTACAATATTTGCTTTAGAGTCCACGCTACATAGCTGGTTTGCCTCCATCAGATCTGCTGCAGTCATAAATGGTTGTGATGGTGTTACGCAATTTAAAGCAAGCCTCAATAGCATGTGTGATGACCACAGGTTTTTGCTGACATTGAAATGCTTCTGCAGCACTTCTTGTACACTTCTATCTTCTGAGAGACTCTGAACCTTCTCATTCCACTTCTCAGCGAAAATCTTGTCTGGAAATACTGCAGATAGAGATAATCGTTCTTTAAATATTTTAAGATACTGTGGAAAACCAAATGAATTCATTAAGTGTATCTGCCAGTGGGAAAATCGTGACTTCACTCTTTTTTCTAAGAGTTCCAAAATATCCAATCTACGTGTAAGACCAATAACTGCTACTGGAGTCTGTGCAAACTGAGAAATGTCAAAAAGATTATAGAGGAGTGTTTGGTTTTTATGATGAGCAAAAAGATCAAATTCATCTAATATGAAGATCGCTGGGCAACTACGAGTCCAGTCACCTTTTTTTAAAGCTTCCAGAAGAAATGAAAGGTTTTCAGCAAAGCTTCCAAAAACTTTATCTCCAACTACAGTTTCCAGATTTAACTGCCTTTAGGGCAATTTTATCATCGATCTGCAGCAGTCCATTTAAGTGAACTTGTAATACATTTTCACTCCCTCTTCTACTTCTATTAGTTCTTTCAAAGCATGGTTTATTAACATAGTCTTTCCTGATTCTCGGGGTCCAATAATGAGAGCAGAGTTACTTTCTCCATGGATAGCAGTTCTTTTCAGCAGCTCAATTAAGTGTTTATATTGTACTTGTACTCCAAATAGGTTACTATGTGGACTCTGATGACAAAATCTTTCATGTAAAATTCTTTGTACCCGGGAAGGTATTCTGCTTGTATTAAGTTGTTACTCTTTGATTTAGAGTGGTTCTTCATACATGCTAAGGGGAGAATTCAAGTTAAGAAGATGACTAATTCTCTTATCACCTTTGCATGGTAACAGACCTTCAGAGTAACGAAAATATATACTAACCTGTGAAAGGTATTCTGCTTGTATTAAGTTGTTACTCTTTGATTTACGACTGCTCATTTCAACAAATTGAAATCCAGGGCAGAACAGGATTCTGGGGATCGCGGGAATCCCTTCACAGGCTCCTCTCGCCGCGTACTCTTCTCTGCCTCACCTGCTGCCGCTGCCAGCGATACACCCATACTCCCTTTACCATGGCTCTCATGGAGCTGAGCCAGCAGGCAGAGCAGCCCCTTGAGGGCCTCTGAAAGCAGTGCTGAAGTACAGACTCCAAGGGTCTTCTGCACGAGGTGGAAGGAGTCTCGGGATGTACCTGGAGGGGAGGAAGCCAGCCAGGCATTATAAATACTCCTGGGCCTCGGAGTAGGATGGCAGAGGACATCTGGGGCCATTCCAAAGGCAGGGCTGATAGGCTCACTGTTAATTTGAGCTGCTACTACATTCATGTTTAGGAATTTTTTTTTTTTTTAATTATGAAGATGAGTCTCTACCTCTTAAAAACTGTTAATTGTCATGCCCTGGCTGGTGCTGTTAATATACAACTGAGACTGGAGGCCATAAATTTGAAGATGATGAGCTGTTGCCAACAAACTTTCCTCTTACAATAAAAAATTTTTTAAAAAAGAAACTCTCCCCCCATGCCAGATTTGTTTGTCCGAGACTTGTCTCTGTAGGTATCCCAGGGGCTCCCATGGAAGCTGGCTTGGGATGTTGGGGAGACAAGGGAAGGGACAGAGTGGGTCAGTCTGAGTTGGGACTGGCCTGTGCTTGCCTCCTGGTGCATGTGCTGTGTCAAGGCCTGCATCTGGGCTTAAAATGCTATTCATTCATCAACATACTGACCCCCTTTTCAAGTTTCATTGTTCTGTTGTTTTGACTATAAAAATGACACTTTTTATAAAACCAGTTTCTGTGATCTGGAACAGGGTTCTCAAACTTTGATGTGCATCAAAATCATCTGGCCCCCACCTCTAGAGAGTCTGATTCAGTGGCCCTGGGGTGGGGCCTGAGAATTTGCATTTCTAACAAGTTTCCAGGTATCGCTGCCACGGCTGATCTGGCAACCACCCTTTGAGAACCCGTGATCTAAAAGATACAAGGAAATGAACACCATCTTCAATCTTACCACTCAGAACCATTGTTCACATTTGAAATGTAGTGAATATATATTTATGTATATGGACAGAGTTTTAAAAGCAAAGATGGTTCTGTGCTATACATATTATTGCTTTTTAAAAAAAAACTTTTTTTTTTTTTTGACTGTACCTTGCAGCATGTGGAACTTCCCCCACCAGGGATTGAACCTGCACCCCCTGCAGTGGAAACACGGAATCTTAACCACTGGACCGCCAGGGAAGTCCAAAACAAATTTTAAATTTTAGAATCGTTTTAGACTTACAGATAAGCTGCAAAGATAGAGAGTTCCCATATACCGTTCACCCAGTTTCTCTTATTGTTAATGTCTTACATTATTGTGGTACATTTGTCACAACTAAGGAACCAACAGTGGTACATTACTGTTAACTCCACACTATTTTTGCTTTTAATGAAAATATTGCTTTTAATGTTTTTTCATGATAAGATTCAAATATCAGAACTGCATAGTGACAGAAGGAAAAGACCTCTTTACTCCTCCCATCTCATTACCTATATATTTCAGAGTATTTTTCTGTGCACTTGTATACCCATGTAATCACACACACACACACACACACACCTTTTTTTTCATTTAATGTGTCTTGAAAGTTTTTTTTTTATCAGTATATCTAGATCTGTCCCATTGTGTTTCAATGGATAGCACACATTGTTTGGTACCCTTTTAAAACTTAATAATATCTTATCAGTTTCCAGAATTTAAATCTAGTGGATGAAAGGTGAGGTCTGGCATACCTCCCTTTTATCTTGCATTGGAGGTTAGACATTATTTGCCTGCCTCTGTGGAGTACTTAGCATGGTCCAGGCGCTGCCAAGCCTTTAGCATACATTATCTAACACACTTATCAAAACAACCTTACGAAACAGGTATCATTATTGTCCTTATTAACAGATGAGGAAACAGGGTCAGGGAGGTTAAGCGAGCAAAACCCTTTGACGACTTTCTAGCTGAAGCAGGCTCTCTGGCGTTTTGAGTGTCGTGAGCCACTCAGTTTAGTGTGACCATGGCGTGTTTGTTCAGCTTTCCTGTGTGCCACACCCAGTGCTAGAATATGAAGGTGAAGGATGTCGTTAAGGAACTTGGGCTAGTTGGGAGGACATGCATGTAAACAAATAATTATAGGCTAAGAATTACACCGGAGGTTTAAAATTACTGGTGGGGTTTTGACACCTTGAAAAAAATCCACTGGAGGAGGGGATGTGTGCTTGGAACTGTTGCATTGCAGAGGTGCAGAGGGAAATGCAGCTTCAGACTTGGCAATCTGACCTGAGTTCGAAGTCTAGTGTTACTTTTCAGCTGAGTGACCCTAGGTAAGGCATTTAACCTCTCTGTGTTTTTGTTATGAGTATCTTAAAAAATACTTCTTATGGTTGTAAGATTAAATAGATACATAGTAAGAGCTAGCTATTGTTATGCTTAATAAATACACAAATATATATTAAGTATTTTGTATATTTAGTGGGCTTAATAAATATAAATGTGTAATCTCTGCCACATCAATTGCTGAGTGGAAACTTGGAGGACTTCCCTGGCGGTCCAGTGGTTGGGACTCAGCGCTTCCACTGCAGGGGGCACGGGTTTGATCCCTGGTTGGGGAACTAGGATCATGCATGCTACGTGGCGCAGCCTAAATTAAAAAAAAAAAAAAAATCCTTGTTAAGTTCTAGACAGAAATAAGTAAGGAGCCAAATCTCACAGTCTTTTATCTCTCGAGACCAAATCCTGAAGACCTCCCGGGACGCCTCATGCCCCTATCTTGCCTTCTCTTGATGGGCCTCACTCTTGACACTTACCCCTCACTCCCACGTGCATTTTTTTTTTTTTTTTTTTTGTGGTATGCGGGCCTCCCTCTGTTGTGGCCTCTCCCGTTGCGGAGGACAGGCTCCGGACGCGCAGGCTCAGCGGCCATGGCTCACGGGCCCAGCCGCTCCGCGGC
>NC_041232.1:5236313-5408902 GCF_002837175.3 Physeter macrocephalus | reverse complement strand
GCCGCTCCGCGGCATGTGGGATCCTCCCAGACCGGGGCGCGAACCCGGTTCCCCTGCATCGGCAGGCGGACGCGCAACCGCTGCGCCACCAGGGAAGCCCTCCCACGTGCATTTTATTCTTTTCGTGCCTTCTCTCTTCTGTGTAACTACAGTCTCTTTGAAGGGCAGGATCTCTGCCTTTCATTCTTGTGTCCCCTGCAGTTAAATGGAAACACGTTGAACATCAGTTGCAGAACCAGGTGCTTTAGGAGGGGAGGCGCACGCTCTTCTTGCCAAGATGGTCGAGCTTAAAAAGGATGGTCTTGGAAGAGTTTTTTCATCTCTCCCAACCATTCTTCCCCCCTGGGTTTTTCAGACGTTGGCCTTTTACACCCAAACTTGAGTTTTTAACATGGATGGTCACTCAGCATTTTGTTCAAGATTTTTAATGAACTGTATCTTAATATATGAGTAGTCTGTGTTATGAGTTAACTTAATCCTCGGATCTTTCACTGGGAAGAAAGATTTATGTTGATATTCCCCGCCCCCCAACTTAGAAAAGCAGAACAAAACCTCAGCAGGCCTGCGTCTTGTGTAGCCAGGACAATTCCGACCAGACTGCCACAGGTTAGATAAAATGCCTTTTGCCTTTTTCCTTTCCTACTTATGCTTGGGGTAAAGAACCTTCTGGCAAAGATTCTGGACCAGCAAAGCTGGAATAATATTGTAAAGAAGTTTTGGTTGAAGATGAAGCTAAGTGATTTGAAGGAAAGAGTAGCTTCTTTGCTGTGTAATGGCTTGGAGAAGTTTCTAAGTTTGTCCTGGGGGATTGGCGGTTAAAACATGGTCCATGTCAACCTGAACTGTCTAAATAGTAATCTTGAGAAGAAATAAGGCAGTGTTATTTTTTTTCTCCTTTCCCTTGAAAATTGGCTGAACCCCACACGTTGGCTGGAAAGTGGGCTTGACTTGAGTATGTGAAAATCCACTTTCCTAGATCCAAAGAGCAGGACTCCCATTTCTGAAGGGTAGTAACAGAGAGCCAGGCGAGGTTTCTGCCGTTTTTTGTTTTTTTGTGTTTTTTTTGAAGGAGTTTGCTCCCCCTAAGAGAGCCAGCTATTCAGAAAACTTAATCACAGGTTCTTCCTCCATTCAGACTTAATCTGGTCATTCAAAGGCCCTTTCCCTCCCCTTCAGAGGCTGCTGGCACCTGACCTGGGGCCACAGAGGTCTTCCTCTGGGCCTTTGGAAGGCTGAGAGGGCAGGAGCAAGTTTGATTCTTTGGGTTAGGGGGTTGGGTTGGGTCTCTTAAACTTAATCTCCAGTTGTGAACTGTAAGGGAGACCAACCATCAGAGATCAACTCCCCTTTATCATTTACCATTGCAGCCAGAAGCTTCTAATGGTTTCAGCCAAAAATATTTATGAAAATGACCCAATATAACAAAAATGTATTTAACTGAGGTTGTTCATTTTATGGACAGTTGTTCCTTTTCAGGCACTTGAATCACCCTCATGAATTCCTTTTTTTTTTTTCCCTCCTCGTTTTCTGTCTTCAGTTCTCTAACATGTTCAGTGACAGTGGAAGGTACTCGAGAAGTCTTTCTTCATATAAATAAGTGCCTACATCTCTCCTCATACTTCTCTTTTCTTTTCTTTTTTTTAAAATTTTTATTGGAGTATAGTTGATTTACAATGTTGTGTTAGTTTCTGCCTTATAGCAAAGTGAATCAGTTATACATATACATGTATCTACTCTTTTTTAGATTCTTTTCCCATATAGGCCATTACAGAGTACTGTACTTCTCTCTTTTCTTGACACTACAAAACAAAACAAAACAAAAAACCCACAAGAGTAGAAGTAGGGTTCTGAGAAGTCCTGTGTTGGTGGCAGCATTGGCAGCTGAGGAAGAAAGTGATGAGACCCTGGCATGCTGATTAGGAGCACTCGCTTGTTTACTAGCTGGGTGGCAATAAAAGGTGTGTGGAGTACTGCAGATTTATTTTTGTTGATTTGAATTCAGAGTTTATTTCATTTTTATTTTTTTAATTTCATGTTTACTCTTTTCCACTTGGTTGAGGACAAATACAGATAAAGTCTTGGCCTATTGAAAGAGCCATTTAAATTTGTTTGATTTTTGTTTTTAACACAGCACATTTTATATCCACAAAATGTGGTGAAGACAGAGCCATTCATAAAAACAGATTGCACAAGTCTGTGACTTCTGAGTGTTTACCCTGGAAGAAATCACCTGTGCCATTTTAGCCTTGCCCTTTCACATGGGATATGGTTCTGTGATTGAGTTTCAGGCCTGAACCCTTTGTGTGTGTACATCTAGCCCCATGAACCTCTCACCTGTTTCAGGAAATCATTTTGAGCAAAATGATACCTTCTTTGAGAGTCTGAGCACTTTCTCAGCAGAGCCATGTGATATAGACACAGAGAGCAGGGTGAGGACATACAGATGTGTCCACCTGCCTGTGGGCCTGACTTCTGTGAAAACCCGCCAAAACCAACAGACAGACTGTTCTTTGGGAGCACTTTGTTTCAGAACTTTCATATAGCACATCAAGCCATTTAGTAGCAGCCAGAAATGAAGATGAAGCTTTAGCCCCTCTCCTTGTCCCTAGACCTTTATGGTTGTCGCCCATGACAACCAAGAACTTCAGCTTGGGAGTTGGGAGACCTGGCTTCCAGATGAGCTGGGGGAATGTCCCAAGGTCTGTCTTCGTTCGGAGTGAAGGAATGGGACTTGATTCTTTAGTGGTCTCTTCCGCCTGAGTCCTGTGTGATTTCTGTGCACCAGTGCTACATCTGGGGTTGGAGAGCTCAAATGCAAAAGGGACTATTTGAGATGTCCACTTAGGGGCTGTGAAGCCTGTTGACTCTTGTGCTTTTTATCTGGAAAAATGAGGGCAGCTTCTACCCAAATTAAAGGCCGCCCTGAGATTCCCCTATTTAAATTCTGTGGACAAGTGGTAGGTCTACTCTTCTTTGTGGCTGCTGTTGCTGTATTGGGAAGGGGGCATTTGGACCAAGGGTTTAGAGGTTTTTCTGCTGGGAGATGATCACATTTGTACTGAGATGGTGCTTAAAGCTGGTACTTGCCGTTTTATCACTAATGGCTGTGTTTCTCTTTCCGTAGTGGGTTTTATCTGGCCGTCTCTCAGGTACGCTGACAGTTTTGACTAGCACTTAAAAAGGCAAGTTCAGGAAATGCTATTTTCTGTGTTTCTTCTTTCCCTACTTTCCCCCTTGTTGAGCAGCACAAAACTGCCAGGTTTTATGTTCCACTGGGCAGTTGCTTCTGGTCTGATGTTTTTCTCTCCCCTTCTTCCTCCTCCTCCTGTGTCCCCTCCCCCGGAGACGCCCCTCCCGCATCCGTGCTCTGCTCCGAGGGGAGCTGTACCTTTGTGGTTCTTCTGCAGCTGCCGGACTTTGATGGGGACATGCTTGCTGCCTCTACACTTGCTTCCCGTAGCAACCGGCTCTTTGAAGATGACCTCTTGCTGTTTGCCTGTTGTCTCTTGTGTTGGATTATAGATGAGAGATTTACCAGGCTGGGGGTAGGAGCCTGCTGTTAGCACATTTCTTTTAGGGTTCCCAGCGTCCCTCAGCCTGTGCTTTCTCTTTCCAGAATATGAGGTTTTGTGGGGGTGGGGGTGTGGAGGGGATATTTGTGCTGAATCAAACACAGTTTTGAGTGTGTAGGATAGCCCTAGTTGTGAGATAATGTGGAAATAGTTGCTGCAGTGATTCCTTACTGAAGCTACTTGGTTTACTTTTCATTTTTATTATAATGTGATTAACACTCATTAGGAGGGGAGGGCACTTTTTGGCCCCCCACTCCCCCCAGGTGTTGGTTTGTTGGCACTAAACTTGCTTCCCCATATAATCTGAGTGCTGGGAATTGCCGAAGTACCTAAATCTCCACACACTTGAACACCCGTGTTTTCCCCCAAAGCATCAACTTTTCTCTTTTTTTTTTTTTTTTTTTTTGCGGTACGCGGGCCTCTCACTGTTGTGGCCTCTCCCGTTGCGGAGCACAGGCTCAGGACGCGCAGGCTCAGCGGCCATGGCTCACGGGCCTAGGCGCTCCGCAGCATGTGGGATCTTCCCGGACCGGGGCACGAACCCATGTCCCCTGCATCGGCAGGCGGACTCTCAACCACTGCACCACCAGGGAAGCCCCAAGTTTTCTCTTTCTTTACAGCAGCAGAATCCCCTCACATGTGGCCCCTGTCTTGCTTGGACAGCCCCTGATGTGCTGTGCACAGCTAGTGTGTGGATTTCTGTTCAGCTCTGTGAACTTGCCTTGGACAGAATGAGGACATCGTGGAACAGCAAGGATTCCAGAGGAACCCTGGATTAAAGCAAAAACTAGCCTTTTTTTTTTTTTAACCTATCCAGTGACAATGGCTAAAATAACAGTAGCGCCCATTTTAGTAAAAAGGTACAAGAAAATAGACATTTTTTTGCACTGCTGGTAGGAGGGTTGTTTGTAGCAGCGTAGGTATCAAGAGCCTTAAAAATACTCATACTCCTTGACTCAACAGTTTTTCTTCTAAGAATTTATCCTAAAAAAAAAAACATAATCAGAGGTTCATATCAAGATTTTTGTGTGAGGATGTTCACTAATATGTTATTTATGATAAAAATTGCCAACAATGAGAATATCTGGCTGGCAAAGTGATAGTACCTTTGTTCATATAGTAGAGTGCTTTACAGACATTAAAATTGTTTGAGAGTATTTAATGTCAAGGGCAAATGCTCATAAGTGGAAAAAAAGCAGAATATAATAATGTAGTATAGGGAATTCCCTGGCGGTCCAGTAGTTAGGGCTCTGTGCTTCCACTGCAGGGGGTATGGGTTTGATCCCTGGTTGCGGAACTAAGATCCCGCATGCTGCGAGGTGCAGCGAAAAAAGTGTAGTATATCATATGATCCTACTTTCTTTTAATTAAAAAATAAGAAAAATTGTATGGCATACATAGAAAAAGACTATAATGAAATACTACCTCTCAATTTTTTCTCCGGTAATGAGATTTTGGGGTGTGTTAATTTTCTTCATATTCCGAGTTCTTCGATGATCAGATAATTACTTTTATAAGCTGAGAAATTTAAAAAATTGATTCCCTACCGATTAACCCACAAAGTACATTGATAATATTTTCTTTTAAAGCTAAGTATTTTTTAGATAGGTGAACCAAGATAATGCATCTGTTTTTTGTTTTTTGTCATTAGAATGTGCTTGTGTTGTTTTTGTTTTTTTTTAAATTGATGCCACCATCATTCTTTGTGTGAGAGAAATGGCTTTGCAGCTTTAAGAAGTTGCGGTTTTATCCAAAAGGAAGTTCTATCCCTTAGGAGGAATTCAATAAAATAATATATCATCTTTTGTAATCATGATATGATGCCTGACTTCAAAGTGACTTATAGTTTATGGGCATTGGTGTTTGGATTGGTTGTTTTTGGCCAAGTCCAGCTGGACTGTCCATTTGTTAAAGGTGGATGCATGGCAGTGGGCTTTGGAAGCCCTTCTGTTTGTTAGTGGTTGAAATCACTAGTTATGGACCTTACCTTTATTTGGAAATATTTGTGATTTGGGGGAAGAATGAGAAGTATTCGCAGGTGATGGTTCTATGAGCAGGTTATCTAGGGGCATCAGGGTGGTGGGAGAGCGTTTTGGGGACCGGAGGGTGGGTTTCATTTGTGTTTGACAATAGCCGATGGTGGCTGATGGTAGGAAGGTCTGCACTGTCTGTTAAGGTGAACTTGACTATGAGGTTTGTTGAGTTACTCAGCTATGCTACAACCCTTATGCTTCTTCATCCCTCACTGTCACCAATTACTTGGGAGGCTCATAAAGCTGGGAGGAAGAGAAATATAGCAGTCATTTCTTGGGAAGGCATTGAGAGGCAAGTCTAGAATGCTGGAATATGGGTAAAACTAGCTTCTGTTGGGTTCGTCTTGTGGGAGGGACTGGTGAAGTTAGGGTTGGCTCTCCTGAGAGGGTTTAGTTTTTTAATACTCTCTTCTATTTTGAATCCTTTAAATAGGCGCATGTGGGGAATCCACAGGTGTCTAGATGGAGTTTTCTTTTAACTGGTATCCTGTTATTAACTATAGATTACTGAATAACGTTACACTGTATGGACACCACATTTTGTTTATCCATTCATCAGTTGATGATCATTTGGGTTGTTTCCACTCTTTGGTTATTATAAACAGTGCTGCTGTGAACATTCATGTTCACGTCCTTGTGTGGACATGTTTTCATTTCTCTTGGGTGTAAACGTACCAGTAGAATTGCTAGGTCATACGGTAACTCTGTGTTTCATATTTTCAGGAACTACTAGACTATTTTCCAAGTGATTGCACCATTTTACATTCTTATCAGCAGTGCATGAGGGTTCCAATTTCTCTCTGTCCTCATCAACACTTGTTGTCTGTTTTTTTGATTATAGTCATCCTAGTAGATGTGAAGTAGTACCTCGTATTCTGATTACATTTCTCTGGGGCTAATGATGTTAAGCATCTTTCCGTATGCTTATGGTCATTTGTATATCTTATTTGGAAAAATGTCTACTCAGATCCTTTGTCCACTTAAATTGGGTAATTCTTTTTTTTTTATTATTGTAAGAGTTCTTAACACTCATAAAGTTTTTTTTTTAATATTTATTTATTTAGGTTGCACTGGGTCTTAGTTGCAACACGCATGCTCCTTAGTTGTGGCATGTGGACTTACTGGTTGCGGCATGCAGACTCTTAGTTGTGGCATGCATGTGGGATCTAGTTCCCCAGCCAGGAATGAACTTGGGCTCCCTGCACTGGGAGCGCAGAGTCTTACCCACTGGACCACAAGGGAAGTCCCTCACAAAGAGATTTTCTTTATGTGGGTTGTATCTACTGATATTTGCCAGGTGAGAAATTAAAACAAAAACTTTAAAAATATTTAATTTAAAAATATGCTTTAAAATGATAATAAACCCATTACATGTTAACATAACTAACATTTTTTATGAAACAATATTATGCTTTGGAAAATACAGTGAAGAGTGGTCTTTTTAATATTTTTATCTCTTTAATATCTGGCTTAATAGAAGATAGTTGGATTCTCACATCTACTTCTGTACCCAGTTTGTTTTGATATGCTTTGGTTGAAGTATATGAAGAAAATCTGGCCTTACACAGATGTGTAGTTGGAAAAGGAAGAAGTATTTTATTAGTTTCTTAAGATAATTGTGGATATCTTGGATACTATATCAAAACTCAGCAAGAGGTAGTTTCTTGAAGGTTAATTGTAATGTGGAACCTGAAGCCATATAGATGAACTCTTCATACTCTTTTACGTTGAAATCCATTGGTCTTGCTTGCACTTTGAATGGGTCTGTTACTAATGAATGATTTTGTATTATAGTGCATTGGTTATTTAGAAAATACTGATTCACTGAGTCATACGGCTCTTTCAAATGCTGACACATTTTATTATACGGTATTAAAAAAATCACTTTTGTTAACATCCTCATCATCCTCAATAGGAAAGTCTTTAAGTAGTATTGGGATTCTGTCAAGTACATGGTGGTAGATACAAATTTCCCCAAATTCTAATTTTGCTTGGAAGCTCAAATTTTATTGTTGGCAACAAATATTGTCAATTGTTTTCCTTGAAGTGGCAGGCTCACTTCATTTGTGAGAAAATATCTGACCTATACTTCTCTGTATAAACATACTTTGTCAGTTATTCTTTTAAGTAAAAATGGTGTGCCATAAAAAAGTGGCTAGTTCAGTTTGCAGCTCACAATTGCACAAGTACTTTATCATGAAGCAACCATGTGCTTTGGTATGCAGCAGAAGTGCTCTGCGCATACTTCCTTTGTCACACAGAATATTAAAAAGTATGTACTCAGGAGTTGGGAGCTAATAAAATAAAAAATAATAAAAATAGTTTTTATTCATCAATGTTCTTCATCAGTTTTTGCTTCATCAGCATTCTTAAGGAAACTCCTTTTTCTGATTGCAAGTATACAGTAGTCAGGAGTGCAATCTGGCGCCACTGCCTTGATTCACTCAACAGTATTATCCCACTGTTATATTTACACAATCAGTGCAAATGTCGGCACAATGTAAAAGGCAGTTGTTGTCTTAGTATTATTACAAATATGGTATTGCCCTCGCAGATTCTCTTAAAAGGTTTAAGGACCACCCCCACTGCCGTCCCCACCAGGAGCTTATAGAGTGGACTTTGAGAACCCATGGGCTAGATGGCATTTAATTGAAATTGGGGTGAAATTGTTTTGAAGGCACTTGCCTCTCTGTTATCTCAGATGTTAGCACACATTTGAATGATGATAGTGACAGTGTTTGTGTGTGTGTATGTGTGCGTGTGTGTGCATGTATTATGCACCTTGTAGTTGGACATTCTTCCTAGTCTTCAGCAATATTCAGAATCACAAAGCTGTTACCACTGAGGCTCCTTTGAAAATAAAATGCCTTCCCGTTTTCTTTTTTTTTTTTTCTTCCAAGAAAAGCCCTCTCTTCATCACCCACCTTTGCCAGATGTGATGTTTCCTTGTTTCATGTTTTGAGTTTGAGAAAGCAGGGGCCCTTTAGGGCCTTCCTGCATATGTCTGTTTCTCAGGACACTCCTTACTCTGAAAACCCTAGATGGGTGTCTAGCTCAAGCCCAGGACAGTGGCTGGCAATGACCTGATCTTGCCATGTAAATCCTCACTGAATGGCATGAGACTCAAAGTTAGCAGTTCATGGAATTGTAAGGTGAGCCCCGTTTCCCAGCCAATTATGACCCGATCTAAAGCCATAGCTGGGCCATTAATGTATTTTGGGCCTTGTCCTCTTTTATATCTTGCCAAACTCGGAGAGTCTACTGTATAGCTCCTGGCAACAGGCCTCTGCCAAAACTGTTTATGAATGTATCATTTTACACCTCATTTTTCCTGTTTCCCCTTGTGATGGCACTTTGCCTGTGTTTCTCTCCCACATCTTTCTGTCCACTTAAAAAAATTATTCATTTAACTTATTCCTGCATTGTGATACAGACTTTTGGCTTCTGCAGTTACTTATTGTGCAAGAGATGCTAAAGAATGAAAATGCTAATTTCTTACAGGACCCTTTCTTTCTCAACTACCAGTGATTCTCCAAGGGCCTTCTTACGGGGTTGAATTATGTCCCTTCCCCCAAATTCATGTGTTGAAGTTTTAACCCCCAGAACCTCAGAATGTGACCATTTTTGGAGATAGATTCTTTACAGAGGTAATCAAGTTAAAATGAGATCATTAGGGTGGGTCCTGATCAAATATGGCTGGTGTCCTTATAAAATGGGGAAATCTGGACACAGACACGAACACAGGGAGAACCATGTGAAGATGGGAAGCAGTGATGGGGTGATGATTCTACAAACCATGGAACGCCAAAGATTGCTAGCAGCCCCCCCAGAAGCGAAGGGAGAGGTGGGAACAGATTCTCCCTCAGCCCTCAGACACCTTGATCTCTGACTTCTGGACTCCCGCACTGTGAGACAGTGCATTGGTGTTGAAGCCACCCAGTCTGTGGCATTTGTTAGGACAGCCCTAGGACACTGGTCCTGGTTTCAAGGCTGACTGCTCTCCCTCGTGGCCACGTGGTTCTGTTATTCACCTTGGACCTTTGTTCCATAGGTCACACCATGGATGGTCTCCCAGGGCGACCTGTGCCGCCCCCTGTGTGAGGGTCCTGCTCAGAGCAATGCTCCCTTAGTGCTCACACTGATGAGAAATGCAAGGTTGAGGATGGCATCTTCTGGAAGGATGGAGAGAGTTGGTATTGGACCCCGAGGCAGGCAGCTTCATGCATCTGCACCCATCCTTTCCCTGGCACTGATGAGAGATGTTGAAATCTGCCTGGCCTCCTCTTGCTCCCCTTTCCTGCGGAGCAAGGAGTGTTGAGCCAGAATGGGTACATTTGGCTTTATTTTCTCCAAGTGCTTTCTCCCTGGGACCCTCCTGCGGGTTCCCAGCTGACCGCCTGTTTGCACCACACTGCAAGGAGAGGTGGCCAAGAAAAGCGAGCTGCTGGAATGCTTGGGGCCCCAAAACATTGCTCTTCGTGGTAGTTTGGTTCTTGCCAGGATGACCTTGTAAAACTTTTATGAAGATGTTGTTGTACTTGCATTGGAGGTTGAAAATTGCTGTTAACTTTGCTAAGTCCCGTGTCCCCCAGGAATTTGGGCCACTGAGGAAATGCCTCCGGCCCTCCCTTCTGGACGGGCGCTGCGCTGTGGCAGCTGCCTGCGCAGAAAGTTGAGCTGGATGGATGGATTAAGGGACATCAGCTAGGCCTTTGTTTAAAAATATTTAAAATATGTTTGAACCTCCCTTTATCAACAAAGAACAGTTCCTTTCGGCAGAGAGGAGTTTTTCATTTCCATGTTTTTTTTGCGATTTTGTTTGGTCCTTTTGTATATTCGTGACTTTGGAAAAGTGTTCCCATTCACATTTTGAAAGCCGAGTACAAAAGGCGCTGCATAATGTTCTATTTTGCTTAAGGGAAAAGAGCAGTTTACTTCTATTAAGAACATAATGTTTATGAAGATAATCTTCTCTGGCTTGAGTTAATTTTTTCTGGTGCTGAGCTTTGACGATTAAAAAAAAAAGAACATGTTTGAGAATGTGTGTATTTTAAACTTCTCTGGAATTAGGAGTTAATGGAGGCATATCAGTAATGAGAATGAGCTTTGCAAGTTACAAAGAAATAAAAATGAAAGAGGTTCCCATGTTGGGGTCTGTGCTGCTCTTAGAACCAGGAGTATTAACCAGCTCAGAGTCCTTGACTATTAAGGTATTTTGAGTTAAATGTCAGAATAAAGTATTTTCCTAAAATAAGATCCAGGTTTTTCCTTGCCTTCCTGCGTGATGATCCCAGTTTTGTGTATCAGGTTTCTGCTTAACTTCAGATCTTCTCTGGGCATTTGCCCAGAGTTATTAGAAACCTGAGCTCCATCTCTACATATGTGCAGGAAGGGCCAGCATGTTGCACAACTCTAGGGGCCCCATTCATCTCAGTAGATGAGACCAGGGTGTGAAGGGTGCTGGCTGGAGCCGGCTGCATGCAGCCCTGAGTGCAGGTGCCAACAGGAAAGGCATGGTGGGTGGGGGCCCCTGCTTTTGAGGTCATTTATTACATAATTACTTTTAGAAACAGACCCTGGGCATAACCTTTGATATTCTGTGCCCTTGATGAACCAAATCATTCATCTCAAGAAGTATTTGGCCAACCCTGGCTTATGGCTTTTGCCCTCCAGCCACTAGCTTAGCCACAGCTTGACAGGGGTGAGGCCACAGCTTGTGAAAGATCAATCCAGAGAATTATCAGTTGTCTCTTAAGGTTGTCCTGAAATTGCTTGCAGGCCAGCCCTGAAGTTTAGGAACAGAACGTACTTGGATTTCTCCTTTTTATACCTTTCTCCTGCAAGTATTCCTTCCTGTCCTTCAATTGATTCTGGAGACTGGAATCCAAGTGAAGAAAATGAAAGGGGCTTTAGGTAAACATTCTAGAATATTTCAAAAGTTTCAGGGTTTTGGATTGAGGTTAGGGATGCGCCACCCACGACCGAGGTTCCACTCTGCCCTGAAAGGAATTCTCTCTAGTCAGTCACGTTTCAGCCGTTAATCAGACATTTAACAAATGGCTGGTGCAGCTATTAGATTGAATCCTTTGAACTTGACATTTTTGTAAGTCAGAAATAGTTAAGTATGGCGATTTCCCATGGTCCTACCCGGAGTTCTCTGGAGAGGCTCAGAAGAGCAGGGAGCTGGGACCCACATGCCTGGTGCTGGGCTGGGCTTCTCACCTCGGCACCACCTGTGTGTGACATTGGGCAGGTCACTGCCCCCATCATTCTGCAGTTTGCTGCTCTGAAGACAGGCATGATGCGGTACCTCGTCGTGGGGTTGTTTTAAAGATTAAATATTTTCAGTTCTATAAAGCACTTAGAGCAGGGCCCGGCACACAGCTTGCTCTGTGTGCTCTTGTTATATAATGTAGTCATTCTTATAACACCTTCACAGTTCCTCCCATATCTGTGTGCCACAGTCATTTAATATTTCTCTTTAAAGTGACTATAATTCTAAAAACTGAAATGACTTATTTTGTTGATTCTTAGATGCTTTGCTTTTTTTGTGTCTTATCATTTCTGACATTGGAATGTCTTAAAATCCATTGTGTGTCCTTGTTTAATTTTTTCCTTGCCACTCAAAGATGTTTGGTTGATGGTGTCTTAGCTTTGGTGAAAAAGGAGATTTTATCAAGAATTTGTGCTTATCTCTTCTAATTCATGGTAAAATGAACATATGTATATTTATGTATATGAACATAAAACATATGTTTTTAAAAGTCCACCTGTCCACCACCTAGAATCCTCTGTGGATTTTCTTAAGGGTGGGTTGATAGAAAGGACTTCCTGGGGCCTCCCTGGTAGTGCAGTGGTTAAGAATCCGCCTGCTAATGCAGGGGACATGGGTTCAAGCCCTGGTCCGGGAAGATCCCACATGCCACGGAGCAACTAAGCCCATGCGCCATAACTAGTGAGCCTGCTCTCTAGAGCCCGTGAGCCACAACTACTGAGCCTGCATGCCACAACTACTGAAGCCCACGCGCCTAGAGCCTGAGCTTCTCAACAAGAGAAACCACCGCAATGAGAAGCCCGCGCACCGCAATGAAGAGTAAGTAGCCCCTGCTCGCCGCAACTAGAGAAAGCCCACGTGCAGCAACGAACACCCACCACAGCCAAAAATTAATTAATTAATTAATTAATTTTAAAAAAAGAAAGGACTTCCTGTACTAAACATGGCTTGGAAACCCGCAATAAGCCATCATTCCATTTGCCCCACTGACTGCCTGCTGCAGTCCTAAAGGCTGGGCAGGATGGGGTGCAAAGGGTTCTCTTCATCCCTGGGACAGGAAAAGCACGTTGGCCCACCTGGCTGATGGGTGGTGGCTCTGTTCATTGTTGGAGCATATCATGTACCACAGAGATGGTCAGAGACAGGGATGTCTGCCTTGGCCAATAGTGCCTTCAAGTAAGGGGTTGTGTTCTCTGCCGGCTGCTTTCTGGGATGGAAATGGACTGGTAAATTGATGTGGGAGGCCAACCCTGAAATACAAGGGACCAGACAGGTGTGTAGTACAGATAAGGTGGGGAAGGGTGAGGGATAGTTCTTGCTAATACCTGTAGATCTTCCTGTTAGCCGGAAGTGTCTGATGACATATTTTAGATTTTCTGAGCAGCCTTTGATTTCTGTTTCCTTGATTTTTTTTTTTTCTTTTTTTAGCAGCAGCTTCTTGCATTGGATGAAATCCTGAGCTTTCTAGAAACAAAGAGACCTCCTGACTCTTCTTTCCTTCCCTTTTCTGGGGCTGGTGTTTTCTTCATGACTGAGTGTGTAGCGTGGAGAATTTGGGGAAGCTGATTTTGCCTTTTCTCCTCCAGGAAGAGAGGCATGTCTACAAAGCATGGGGCCTGTCTTTCAGTCCTTTGAAGTCATCTGCTCTGACTGAGACCGTTTCCCCACTAGCTTCTTGAACCTTGAGCTGAGCAAAAAATTACTTAATCGCCCCCAAAGCAGTACGTGAGGTGCGTGCGGAGGGCTTTATGCATTCCTGCTTTAACTTTGTCTGCCAGAGAGCTGAGAACTGAGTAAGGCACTCCTGCTTCTTAGACCTCTGGGCATCACAGGCCTCCTGTGTTGGGGGGGGGTCTCCATGCCTTCAGGTCTGGGGGATGAATAGTCCCAGAAGGCTTTGGAATTATGCTGGGTCTGTTCTGGAGGAAAAATAGGGCCTAACAGCCATGACTGCTTTTCACCCCAAAGTGTATTTAGCCCTGAGGGTCTCAGCAGCCAAGTGGGGTCCAGGGGCGCCAGGAGTCCCGAGTGGCACTTCCCCCTCCCAGCACATCTTGATTTGTTAAGAAGGAAGATTTGAATTAGGTCTAGAAAGGTAATATGCATATTGGGCAGACCACAGGGCTTTTTGTTCAAGGCTGTCTGCATTTGGAAGAGAATTGTAGAGCACTGTAGATTTGTGTGTAGTGTCTTTGGTTTATGACAATTTTTGGTTTATTACAGTGTTATGGTCTGGAGCCAGGACAGTGCTTTTCAAATTCCATTTTTGGAGCCAGGACAGTGCTTTCCAAATTCTGTCTTTGTCGAGGGGCTTTGCAGTTCTGAGATTCTGCTCTGTTGGCACCGGTTACAAGATAAGACTGACAGTCACAGAATTCCAAGCCGATTATCATCTGGAGTCCCTCCAGCGTGGGATCCTTGGTCTGACTCTTCACTGTGTCACTCACAGCACCTGTCACAGTGCATGACACCCAGAGGGTGCTCAGTAAATTTAGTAAACAGGTTTATATATATTTTTAAAATAAATTTATTTTATTTATTTATTTTTGGTTGCATTGGGTCTTCGTTGCTGAGCATGGGCTTTCTCTAGTTGTGGTGATTGGGGGCTACTCTTCATTGTGGCGCGCAGGCTTCTCATTGTGGTGGCTTCTCTTGTTGCGGAGCACGGGCTCTAGGCACGTGGGCTTCAGTAGTTGTGGCACATGGGCTCAGTAGTTGTGGCTGTGGTCTCTAGAATGCAGGCTCAGTAGTTGTGGCGCACAGGCTTAGTTGCTCCGTGGCATGTGGGATCTTCCTGGACCAGGGCTCAAACCCATGTCCCCTGCATTGGCAGGCGATTCTTAACCACTGAGCCACCAGGGAAGCCCTGAACGCGTTTGTAAACTTACAGATTGCTTTCTGGTTGGATGATAATGCTTACTCTTTCTGACACCTCGTCTGTTGCGCTGCATCCAGCAAGATCGTATACTGCCTCCCCCAGGTTGCACCACGTTTAGAGGCGGGAACCAATGTTTGTTCTCTGTCTGGCAGTGTGAAGAACTTTGGGATATGGGGTGGGGGAGCAGAGTAGAGAAGGATGCTTTGAAAAGCAAGTGACTCTTTTGTCTAGTTGTTAGTAAGAACTGAGGCTCCAAGTAATTGGAATCAGTTTGGTCTTTGCTGAAACCAGTTGATCTACCAACGACTATCTGAGTGCCTACTATGCAGGCAATAAATCAGTAACTGATTGATTTGGAGATGGGTAAAAGTTGGTTTTACTTTTGTCTCCCTCAAATCCAAAGAATGACTAAAAAGTCATTTATTTTTCCTGTTGGGGAAGGTGTATGACCCAGTGACTCGGGGGCCTAGTTGGCAGAGGGGATCAGAGTGGCTGGGTTCCAGCTGCCTCTGTGTCTCTTTGGATGTGTCGCCTCCTGAGCGCAGGTTCTTCCTCAACACACAGGGACAGTAATCTCTGTCATGCACACCTGCAGCGAAGGAGTGGATATGACCTTCATTAAGGGTTGTAAAGACTGGGGACCCCAAAGTGGTTGCCGCTAAGGGGGGGAGAGGATGAAAGAGTGGCCCTTGTGGGGCACAGAGACTCCAGGAGCCTCAGGCTTGTGACGGGCTGCATTTGGTGGGTACCGACTCATCCAGTTTCCTTCATTTGGCCCATTTCCCAGTTTGGCTTCTCTCTTAGCTCTAGGTAAACAAGTTACTGTGTTCAAAACTGAATGACTTGCACCTGGTACATTTTGTCCTCGCATCTTATAGCAAGAACTAAATGGTACCCTGGGAGCTTGGCAGAGTGAGTGCCGACTTCATCAGCAGAGAAGAACGCAGTCTCGTGGGAAGGCAAGGCCCTGGAGGAGAGTGCCCTTTCTGGTCTGGAATTTCTCACCAGTCACAAGTGCTCATGAAAATTACCTTTTGGTACTCATTCTCCCATCTTTCCCAAGGGAAGTTGAGTAGCTTCTCAAGTATGTCTTACAACCACAGGGATGAGAATCCCAGTTTTGTTGAAAAACTAGACCTCACAAACAGGAAGATACAAGCTGGTCTTTTTGGAGGACGAAGGAGATTCAGTTTACACAAGGCTCTGGCCCAGCAGCTCTGTGACTCCCACATGGGAAGTGATCCCTTAGCTGTAGGACCAGGCAGCTAGAGGGACACTATGCCCACAGACTGCCACACACCCTGGCTAGTGCCACCTCCCCTCTCCTAGGGGAGCAGTGCAGTTCACAATGGAGACAAACCTCTGGCCTGAGTGGACCTCTTATATTGACAAATTAAGGTTATCGTCTTCTATGGATAAGAAGATGCCCATTCGCCAAGGTGCATGCTTGCATCTAGAAGTAATAGTACCTTATTACCATATGCAAGTGCAAATTTTGTAAATAAAGAACTTGGCAAACAGTGGCCATTTCATATCATTTTTTCCACTACTTGGAAGCATTGAGTTATGATTTCTGTCATGTAGTCAGTTTCAGGTAGAAAGTGGGAAGCCTAATTTGAATTATCTTCCTTGTCTACACTTGACCTGTTTTCTTTGGCCTAGGCAAGTAATTTTCAAAGTGTTCTCAGAAGTTCACCTTCATCAGAATCATGTTAAAATCCCTAAGTCTGTGTCCCAGCCCTAGAGATTCTCATTGGGGTTCTGTGTATGGCTGGACCATGCATTTTTTGTTTCCTTACAGTTCTTTCTTTGAGGTTAAAATTTGCATGGAATGAAAGGTACAAATCTTAAGTATTCTACCCTGTGGGTTTTGACAAATGTGTCCCCTTATGTAACTCAACCTTTATCTTTTTTGTCAAGATAAAGAACAGTATGACCATCAGTCCAGAAGATTCCCTTGTGCCCCTTCCCAGTCAGTCCCCACTGGACTGTGTATCTGGCAGTGCCCCAGGGCTTCTTGTTAATAGTGGCTGAGGCCAGAGAGCCACTGGTAATTAATGAACTACAGCACAGCGTTGGAAGTTTGATCTAGCAGGAAGGGTTGGGGATTGGACTTACCATCTGAATTCAAAGTTCTTGAATTCTGTAGATCTTGGATCCTATTGATAGGGACTATATTTTTATAAGACATATTTTGTCAACCTGCTTAAGAGTTGCAGGCAACCTCTGGGCCTGCCTTGCTTCTCTCCCTTCTGAAATCAGGGTGTTTTCAGTTCCAGATGTGGCGTCTACATTGTTGCTTGGACTTTCAACTCCTTTGGGCTGTTTTAACAAAATACCACGGACTGGGTAGCTTATAAACAACCGAAATTTATCATTCACCGTCCTGGAGGCCGGAAGTCTGAGATGTGGGTGCCAGCATGGTCGAGTGAGGGCCCTCTCCTGGGTTGCAGACTTCTCGTATCCTCGCTTGGCAGAGGAGTCCAGGGAGCTCTGTGGAGCCTCTTCCATGAGGCACTGATCCCATATGTGACTTTAAGCACCTCCCAGAGGCCCCACCTAACCTTTGGGGGTTAGGATTGCAACATAGGAATTCTGTGGGGAGACAAGCATTCAGACCATAGCAGAGCCCATCGCCTGTCAGGCTCTTGCAGGCTCCAACCCCTTCTTGGTGGGGTCCCCTGCAATTCCATGGTTAGGGTTTCCCAGCTACTGGTTCTTCTGCGGCTGTTCCCAGTCATCCTAAGTGTAGAAGACCAATGCCATTCTTGGCTTCTTCTTGGTGACTCACTTGAGTGCATCAGCTCCCTTTCCTTTATGATGTTGCTGTTTATTTTTCATAATATCAAGGTTTGTGATATTTGATCCAGAGCCAGTGATTGACAACCCCCTCCCCTCTCCATGGGGAGAGAATATACATGCAATAGTTAAGCATAGAAGAGTCCAAACAGGGTAGGCATTCAGAAGTGGGAGCAGTAATAGTGAGTGGAGGGGTTCTGGAAAGATCAAGCAGAGGCAGTGGTGTTAGACCTGGACCATGAAGAGTGGATGGAGCCAAGGAATGGGGCATAAGGACCTCCAAGTTACTTAGGTGAATTTATGGTGACATCTTGCTTTTAGGTAGCATTTGGTACTCTTCGGTACTCATTACTTTTTCTTCTCCTTTCTAACAGCTCTGTGAATTAGATGTATGTATGTGAATCCTATGTATTGCTGAGAAACTGAGGTCCAGAGAGAAGAAGTGATTTGCCCAAGACTACCCAGTGAGATCACTGGCAGCCTGAGCTCTCCTTCTTGCTATCTTAAGTTTCCTGTGTCACCTGACCTCCCCCTGATCTCTGACCCCAGAACACCTTCACTGCTCGTTTCCTGTGGTGTTTTGTTTTATTTTGCATTGCCTGGTGCTGCCAAAACAAAATCTTTTTAAAACAACATTTCTGCTGTTAACCTGTAGCATCAAACACATTTCTTTATCTTCTAGATTTGAGCCAGTCCTGACTTTAATTTGATACTTTTAAGATAACTGGAGGTGGACAGGATAAGAGTATGTTTGGACTTTTGTTTTCCTTTCTTTCTTGAGATTGTAGGGGAATATTAGATTTCAGAGTCTAAAGTTAACATAGCAGTCACTAGCCAGATGTGGCTTCTTAAATTTGAATTAATTAAAATTAAGTAAAACTTAAAGTCCAGTTCCCTGCTTCCAACAGCCACACGTGGCTCACGGCTCCTGCATTGTCAGTGCAGGGACAGAGCTTGCCCATCGCCGTGGAAGGTGCTGTTGTTTGCCAGCCCTGGTGCATAGCCGCAGCCCCCACTGAGTGACTTCCCATGACCTCTGACCTTACAAGGAAGGCTCGGAGCACAGAAGGTGTGATAAAGCTGTCCGTGGCACTGACACGTGTTCAGGCCATGTTCTAGCAGTCTCTGGTTCAGTTCCCTAAAAGACACAAGCAGTCGCTTGTTTTTCACAGAGAGGGGAGACCTCTGACCTGAGCTCTACTGACTCTGGTACAGGTGCTCCTGTGGTTGGGCAGCATCCCACGATAGAATCTATAACCAGTGTCCGTCGGCCCATTGTAACCACAGGTTCCACATCCATGGATTCAACCAACGGTAGATTGAAAATGTTCAGTTGGGAAACAAAATTCCAGAAAGTTCCAGAAATCAAAAAGTGAATTTGCCTCATTATGGTGACTATTTAGCATTTACATTGTATTTACAACTGTTTACATTGTACTGAGTATTATAAGTAATCTAGAGATGATTTAAAGTATACGGGAGGATGTGTGTAGGTTATATGCAAATACTGCACCATTTCATGTAAGGGACTTGAGCATCCTCGGATTTTAGTATCCGCAGGGGTCCCAGAACCAGTCACCCGTGGAGACTGAGGGACAACTGTATTATCGTTTGTCCCATGTTTATATGTGGCCATATTACATGTGCTGTTAGTGGTGCGTATTTACACGGTTGTGTGTGGGTGGATGAATGCATACGTGTGAAGATATCTGCCTGTGTTGGGAGAGGTATGGTGGGGAGAACAGCTGTAGCCAGAAAAGCTCCTGTGCAGAGGAATGAGCTGCCATGTTGCCACCTCCACCCTTAAGAATGTTCTTTGTTGCCGGTCTCCGACTGGAATTTAGTTTGTACATACTTTGGGTTTGCAAGAATAAAAACCTGAATGCAGAGTTACAGGTAAGGGGCTGGTCTTAGTTCA
Organism: Physeter macrocephalus; assembly: GCF_002837175.3. NCBI lineage: Eukaryota > Metazoa > Chordata > Mammalia > Artiodactyla > Physeteridae > Physeter > Physeter macrocephalus. The sequence continues at coordinate 5,389,428 of NC_041232.1, read as the reverse complement.
AGTGCATCGAGGTGAGTCGTTTTACACACAGTGGCTTACACTGGGAGTGTCCTTTTGGAAGAGGGAGGCAAAGAGGGCTCTTGTGTGTCTCAGCATGTACACTGCCTCTGACGGGATGGTTAGACATCCCAAGGGCCCTGCTCTAGGTTTTAGTCTTTATTCTACCAAGATAAGGGTTTACGAAGAATGAAGAGCCAAATCCATACTAGCTGTCTAAAAAAGACGTTGTCTCGTATTGGTTTTCATGGCCCGATTCTGAGCTAGACATGAATCAGAAAAGGAAAGTTTTCTTTTTTCTCCCCTGGGTCATCACGTGTTTATGAATTAAAGCCCACTTACATAACTGAGTGTTGACGCTGGGATGCTTGTTACTTTGGGTTGGGTTGGAGAGCTCCATGGTAGAGTTGTTGACTCTCTTTTTAGAATGCTGTCTTTGTTTTTGCACCGAATTCAGCAATTCCCTTAAAAAAACAAACAAACAAAAACCCTTTTAATTGAATTATTTATTTACCATAAACTAACCATTTAAAGATGCAATGTAGGGTTTTTTAAAAAATTAATTGATTATTTATTTTTGGCTGCATTGGGTCTTTGTTGCTGCACGTGGTCTTTCTCTAGTTGCAGCGAGCGGGGGCGGGGCTACTCTTTGTTGTGGTGCGTGGGCTTCTCATTGCGGTGGATTCTCTTGTTGCGGAGCACAGGCTCTAGGCGTGCAGGCTTCAGTAGTTGTGGCTCACGGGCTGTAGAGCGCAAGCTCAGTAGTTGTGGCGCACGGGCTTAGTTGCTCCACGGCATGTGGGATCTTCCTGGACCAGGCCTCGAACCCGTGTCTCCTGCATTGGCAGGAGGATTCTTAACCACTGCACCACCAGGGAAGCCCCCATTAGGGAGTTTTGATAGATGTATACACCTGTGAAACCAACACCACAACCAACATTTTCATCACCCCTGAATGTTTCTTGTCCCTTGGCAGTCCATCCCTTCCTCTGCCCCAGCCCCAATCACTGCATTCTGTCACTGTAGATAACCTTTTATTTTCTAGAATTTTATATTAATGGAAACATGCATTATGTACCCTTTTTCGGGGGAGGGGAGTAAGTCTGGGTTATTTTATTCAGTGTGTTGATTTTGGGGTTCATCTATGTTGTAGCATGCATCAATGTTTTGTTGCTTTTTATGGCCAGGTAGTATTCCATTGTATGGATGCACCAGATTTATTCATTTACTTTGTTGATGGACGTTGGGTTGTTTCCACTTTTTGGCTATTACAAACAAAGCTGCTATGGCTATTTGAGTACAAGATTTGTGTGGAAAAATGTTTTCATTTCTCTTGTATAAATACCTAGTAGTAGAATGGCTGGGTCACCTGGTAGGTGTATGTTTTACTTTATAAGAAACTGCCAAACTGTTTTCCAGAGTGACTGTGGCACTTTGCATTCCTGAAAGCAGTGTATGAGAGTTCCCGTTGCTCCACGTTGTCACCAACGCTTCGTATTATCAGTCTTTTAATTTCAGCCATTCTAGTGGGTATGTAGCAGTATCTTGTGTTTACTTTGCATTTCTCTGATGACTAATGATGTTGAGCATCTTTTCGTGTGCTTGTTTGTCATCCCTATCTCTCCTTTGTGAAGTCTTTATTCAAATCCTTTGCCCGTTTTTAATTGGATTGTTTTGTGTTTCTATTATTGAGTTTTAAGAGTTCTTTATTCCGGATAGTAGTCCTCAGTCTTCTTTTGAGTCTCACAGTAATTTTGGTGTCTTTGTAGTAAGACAAGGCCCAACTTTCATTTTAGTGTTTAAAACTGAACTCCTTCCAAAACAAACCTATTCTGTCATTCTTCCTCATCTCAGCTAATAGCATTTCTATCCTTGGAGTCATTCTTGACTCCTGTCTTTCTCCCCCGCCCACATCCAGCCCATCAACAATTTCTGCTGTTCTACCTTCAAATTATATTCAGAATCCAACCACTTTCACCACCTCTACCCTGTTCTCACCCACCCTCATTTATCCTCTGGGTTCTTGCAGAAGCCTCCTAACTGGTCTCCCTTCATCTAACCTCCCACTTCCTGCCACTCTCCCCCACCCCATCTTTTCCCAAGTGTAGCAGCCAGAACAATCCTGTTAAAACCTAAGTCCAACCCTCTTGCTACTCTGTTGAGAATTTCCCATTGACTTAAGAGGGCTCGTAACCCTCCGTGGTTTGGCCTCCTGTCCCCTCTCTCCCCTTCCTTCTGCTGCGCTCCATCCCCCGTGCTCACTCTGTTCTTCAAACATTCCAGACCTGCCTCAGGCTTTTTGCACTTGCTGTTGTTCCCTCTGTCTGGAATAATTTTCTTCCTCCAGGCGTGACTCTCTCCCTTACTTCCCTTTACGTCTTTGTTTAAATATCACCTTCTGTTCAGTGTATATGTTTAATTTTGGATCACTTCCATTTGCCCCCCAGTTCCAAACACCAAACAAAATTAAAGATGTAATTATGCTCAAAAACAAGATAAACATTTCTGTAAAAAACAAATACAAAGCAAAGTTTGATGCTGAATCCACAGCCCCGCTCTGCTGTGAGTCTGGAAATAGGCGGTGGAGCTGGGAGCTCTGCTCTGCTGGGGCAGAGCGAACTAAAAGTAGCCGGTGAGCCAGACTCACTGCTGAAAACAAGGTCTGGGCTGGGCTGCTCCAGCTATGGAAGGAGGCTAAAAACATCCAAGACAATTACTGCTCAGGGTGAAGTCTAGGGCGGAGGGAAGAAACAGACACAAGCTTGCAGCCCACTCATGGGCCAACATAACCTGGAGGCATGACTGAAGTTTACCCCTGTCACTGTGTGCGAGGGGTTCTGGTCTATCAACACGAGACTTATTCTAGGCTTGCAGATCCTGGGAGTAGTGACCACAAAACTGTGGGGGAGGGGTGGTATGGAGAAGACCTCCCCTTCCTCACCCCACTCCACCTCCTCCAGACCAACTCTGACAGTATGAATTTGCAAACCAAAATTCCAGAACACCTAAACTACTAAAGATAGCCAACAAAAATCAACAGTGAGAGATTAATTTGTTCAGGATTAAATGAAAATAGAGTCATCTGATACCAAGTGTAAAATGCATGTTTAGAATTATCAGAGATGAAAGGCATTACAGCTAAAAGAAAATATGAAACACAACAGGCAGAAAGGAAATAATTAATAGGTAGATATGAACAAAAACCTGTAAATGCTGGAAATGAAAAATAAGCATCGAAATTTAAATCTTAATAAATGAAGCTCCACACTGGCCAAAGATGCAGGTAGGATTAGTGAATTGGAAGATATGCAGAATTCAGGAGGAGGAGTAGAAATGTTTTGACAGAGTAGTTGGGTCACGTGGAGGGCAGACCTAAGCCTCCAACCCTGGTCTGGTAGATGTTCTAGAGGAAGAGAGATGGGGCAGTGGCAGACGAGCACTATTCAGAAAGATGAAGGCTGAGAATTTTCCAGAAGCAAAATAAGACATGAGTTTTCAGATTGAAAACACACACAATGCTTTGTTTAACAAGGTGAATTAAAATAAACCCACAAGTCCACCCCTAGACATGTTGCAGTGAAATAGCCCAATGTAGGGATAAAGCCAAATCTCCCAAACCACCGAAATTGAGAAGGCAGGTAATCTACCAAGGAGTGGCAGTTTTAAGGTAGTCTTTTTTTCTGACCACATCCTACTTCATTGCAAGCCTCGATCCTAAATGCTAAGGCAGTAGGTTATTGTTTATGCCCCTAAGCAGCCACAGATTGCCTCGTTGAGCGGGAACGGGACCTGTGTTCAAGTGGCCACCCTCTGCTACACACTGTATCCAAAGATGTACCAACTGAGGTGTTTCTTGCCATATTTTATAGATGCAGAACCTCGAGGCCCAGAGGGGCTAAATGACAATGACATGTTCAAGGCCATGGCTGTAAGAGACCGAGTTGAGGCTGTGACCCAGAGTCTGTGCTCTGTCCACCTCTCCTCAGGGTGGTAAATCAGCTAAGCAGACATCCTGGGCGATCTGGAATTATTTAGTTCTCCAGGCTAAGGTGTAAGTTAAAGTTCTCTTGCTGGGCTCCTATTGTGGCAGGTGATCTTTCTCGCCAGGGCTTCTGGCTGTGGGTCCGCTGCATCCTGGTGAAGGAGAAGGGAAGACTGGCTGGTTACCCTCCTGTGCTGACACACAGACTAAATACCTGGTGTAGTCCCTGCTTCTTTGGCTGCCTCCCAGTTTTTTTTTTTTTTTTTTTTTTTTTTTATGACCTATTAACTTATTGCTGGACCAAGTTGATACACTTATGAATTGCTATTATGTGTTACTTTTTTCTTCAGGTTAGGAAAGTTGACATAGATTGGTAGTTTTCTTCCTGCCAAGGTATTTTTGGTACCCTGTTGAATTTCAGACGTTTTATTTTTTTACACCTTTCCCCTTCATTTAGACAAGGACCTTAGAGCTTTGCAGAGGTAGGAATTAGGTTTTTGCCACTCAGGGCTTTGGGGAAAATATCTGAAAGTAGACAGGAGACATGCTGATTTATGGAGTGGGTAGAGTGTGCTTGAGATGGGAGTGCCATGGGTGGATTTCTTATGTAATAATGTCATCCAGTTTATGCTTTCTTAAGAAGTCAAGGGATTGAGATGTGAAACAATATATCAGACAACTTGGGTATTTATGAACAAGCCCAAGAAATAGTATTTCCCTCTCCTTTCCTGCAAAATGTGACCACCATCTTGAATTTGGTATTTTTACTTCCATTGCTACATTTTACATGGGTCCAATGTTTGGCTGAATTATTATGAATGCTTGCATATTCCTAGATTTGTACCTTTGGTTTGTGGAGGCAGAGGGTCATGAAGCTCAGTTTGTCCTTCTTAACTGGGAACCTATTTGATTCTGCTCTGCTCCCCCCCCACCCCCATCACTTATCACTTCTACAGTCTGTTATCTACATCCCTGCCAAGCCTTCTCTTTTTCTCATTGTTTGTTTGTTTGTTTAAACTCAAAGTTAATCAAATAAGAGGGTATCAGGACAGGTACCATTCTAATCACCTGGATTAGATAAAACATGTTACTTTCTTTTCAGCACCAAGAAGGTAATGGGAATATATTTCATGTCTACTGTGGCAGGGTGGTAAAGGCTACCCGGGTTAAATCCCAGCTCTGCCACTGACTTGGGTGTGACCTTGAGCAAATCACTGAACCTCTGTCTTGGTTTCCTCATCTATAAAATGAGAATACTAAGAATACCTACCTCAAGGCTGTTAAGATCAAATGAGTTGACACCTATAAAACTAGAAAACCAGTGCCCAGAACATGGCAAGCACACAATAAGTGTTAGCGGCTATTATAATCACCGCTCTGGAATTTTAACATATGTTATCTCTAATTTTCACAACACACTTATAATATCAGTTCACCGAACTGGATAGAGACCCTTGAAGACAGAGACCCACATCAAGTATAGTTTTTTGTATCAATTTTACACATGGCCTTGCCCTTGCTTTGAAACACTGTAAATACAGGTTTCTTTGTATGTGAACTCAGAGTCCACCTGGTTTCGTTAGTTGGTAGCCTTGAACTTAAAACCTACAAAAACCTGTCCGTGAGCCTGACACCCAGGAACAGAGTAGTTCAGTACTCCAGGAGCTTGTTCCTGCTCCCCTCCCCAGCCTGGCAGTCACTCCCCTAGGGCCCTAAATGTTGGGGTGTGAGGGCGGTAACACGAAGCAAAGGGTCTCAATTAAAACCCAAAAGTCCAGAGAGCCTTTTTAGCCATCCGTCTCTGGCATCAAATGCTGGGCGCTGTGCTGAACGTTCAAGGTACCCTATTGCTGATGAGCAGGGTGTAGGGAGTGGCGTTAAAAAGGTTGGCCAGGCAGAGCAGACCCAGCCTGGGTTATGACCTCCCTGTTCCACTCTTTGAGAAAGAACTTTAATAGCAGACATAATAAAGCACAGGTGGCATAATGAGGTGAGGAATGGGCAAGAAACTGTCCTAGCTTGTTCTAATAGTGCCTGAGACCTAGTATTGTCTCCAGGGAGCCCGAAGCACAGCTCAGACATTATCTCATTAATCCTCCCAAAACCCCCATGGGGTAGGCAGGTGGCAGGCATTCCCCTTGCTCTCAGGATCAGAGAGAATGGGGCCCTTATATGACTCACCCAAGGTCGGGTGAGGGTGGCAAAGCGCAGCATATAATTTATTGCCTTTAATGCTGTGGTTTCCTCTCCTCCCTAGCCCCCTGCCCCTGTTATTAACAGACTACACAGGACTATTTTAATCAGGCGATTTTCATCAAGTGACCCTTTCTGAAGCACTCTGGTTTGGAAACTCACCAGTGCAATTACAGAGAAGCGAGGATGGGATGGGGGTGAATCTGTAGCCTGTGGGTGTGTGTAGCTAGCGAGTCCTCGAGGAACTTGAGGTGCCCTTCCCCTCCCTATGGGCTCTTGCCCCCATTCTGGATCTATCACTGGTGTGCTGCTTTCCTGCATTCTTGCAATAGGTTTCTTGCTTGGGTCCATGGTCTTGGGCATGGTAAATAGGAGTAGTTCTATTTCCACCTCACTCTGCTCTCACCGATCTCCTGTTGTCACTCTTTTCATGGTGACACTGCCCTGGCTGGAGCCCTTTCCCTCTTAGGCACTGTGCCCTAATACAGTCCCCTCACCCCCAACCTTGGAATCCTAATTTACCGAGGGCATTGGCTTGTGCCATCTAACTCAGGTGATGCAGGCGCTGTCCCTATTTTACACACGAGGAAACTGGACCTTGGGGCTGTGTTCTTTTCAACACACCATACCGTTGCTCATAATTAGAGTCTTGCCCTACTATTTTTTTTTTCTTTTCTAACTTGCCCTTTATTTTCATTAACTCTTTCAATAATAGCTTTGTTGAGATATAATTCACACACCATACAATTCACCTATATGAAGTGTACAGTTTAGTGGGTTTTAGTATATTCACAGAGTTGTAGAACATCACCACAATCAATTTTAGAACATATAAATCATATCAAAAAACAAACCCTGTACCTTTTAGCTCCTACTTCCCTATCCTTTCATTCCTCAACCCTCCAGCCTTATGCAACCACTAATCTATTTTATGTCTTTATAGATTTCCCTATGCCAGACTTTCATATGAATAGAGAATAGAAGATGTGGACTTTTGACTGGCTTCTTTCACTCAGCTTAATATTTTCCAGGCTCATCCATATTGTAGCATGTATCAATATTGTTCCTTTGTGTAGCCAAATGACATTCCATTGTTTGGGTATACCACATTTTGTTTACCAATTCACCCATTGATGGACATTTGGGGTATTTCCACTTTTTTGGCTGCTATGAATAATGTTACCATAAACTTTCAGGTACAAGTTTTTGTGTAGGGGGAGGGAGTGTGTTTTCTAGCAGATGGTGAAAGGATTTTTAGCTTTGTTTTTGTTTTGAGTGTTTTTCTCCATCTGTTTTGCATGTGTCAAAGGAAGGAACCAAAACCATGGTGTAACTTCATAAAATATTTCTGTGATCAGGTGGCCTCTGGCGCAAGCTCATCGTGTCGCGATGACCGACGCTAAACTGCTGTCATCATCCATTAGGATGGTGTTTATTGTTGATTCCACACTGCGTGCCGGTTTATCATACTTTCCTCTCATGTTTTCTTGCTGAGCCCTTGCAGGCAGCCTGTGCTGCTTGGCCAGCGCAGGCTCCCAGTGCCTGGCTGTCCTGTCCAGCACCCACAGAACGCTCTCTCCAGGGTGCGCTCAGCTGCTGGACCATTCTGTGGTGGCGTGTTGCTGTGGGGAGGAGCACATCTGTTTGCAGATGCGTGTCACTACCTAGTAATGCCGTTTGTTACTTTTAAACTGTGTTGTACATAGAGCTGACTTATAGGAAAAAGCCCTGGTGAGCTTCAAATTTCCGTCACCTGTTGTGTCAGCAAATGCACGTACATTTTAGATTTTTTTTTTTCAAATTACTGATCAAACAACAATGGGTCTTAATTACCTTTTCTTGTCCAGTGTCTGGCACAGGGTCAGTGCTCAGCAAATATTGGTTTGGATGAATACTAGAATCCAAAAAAAGGAAAGTCTCCAGCTACCCTTACTCTCTAAACCGATCAACCTTTAAAATTCTTTGTTTCCTTGCGGTTTTCGCCCATCTGCAGATGGTATTTTTAAATAGGTGTTGTTTTGCACATATGCTTTTCTTAAAATTTCATACATGGTACTTTTTATACCATGTTATCTTCATCATTATCCTCTTATAATTATATAATATCCCATAAATTATGCACATTGTTTTGTTTGATTATATAGTCTTTGGGAAGACATTTTTTTTTTTCTTTCTACATTTTCATAGTTTGGAGAAGGACTGCTTGAAGATTTTATCATGGAAAGTTACTTCTTTGTTTTATTTATTTATTTTATTTGTTTTTGACTTAGTTTTAGGTTACTTCCTCAGGATCTGCTCTAAAAATGGAATTATGGGGGAGAGAAAGTCATAGGATCTTGGGTTTGTTGCATATTGATAGACAGATTACCCCAAACTGAGCCGATCTGCAGCGTGGCCAGCCAGGTGTGTCCACATACACCCAGCAGCCCATACACCCAGTAGCATTGAGTTACGTTGGTGATTTTACTGTGCATTCATCAGCAACAAGGTTGATGGTCTTTCTGTTTTCTTACTATAAACTATTTATATATATCCCATAACTGTCACTTCATTCCTTTCTGTTACTGATAATAGGGAGAAGTTTGGTTTTTTTTGTTTTTTGTTTTTTTGTTTTTTTTTGCGGTACGCAGGCCTCTCACTGTTGTGGCCTCTCCCGTTGCAGAGCACAGGCTCCGGACGTGCAGGCTCAGCGGCCAGGGCTCACGGGCCCAACCGCTCCACGGCATGTGGGATCTTCCCGGACCGGGGCACGAACCCGTGTCCCCTGCATTGGCAGGCGGACTCTCAACCACTGCGCCACCAGGGAAGCCCTAGGGAGAAGTTTTAAGAATATATTGCTCTTTCCGCCTCCTTTGTCACTGTCTAGCTTGTTAATTGTCCTAAAGGACTTCCCTTAACTCGAGTTGCCTCACTGATTCTCAGAATAACTTATGGACAGCCAAACTGAGCTTTTCTCTGCATTGCTATCCACCTGCCCCAACAGAATTTATTAAGTGAGTCCTTTCTGCATCCTTATGTTGTCCTGGTTTGCATCATAAGATCTTTTAAAAATTTAAATGTGTTTTTGGAATTTCTTTTCCACTTGTTTTATTTTTCTAGTTTCAGACTGACATCATGTAGTTTTATTGATTTTGTGGTTTCATAGTATTCTTTTTAAATCTGGAAGAATGAGAAGCCTTCTTTATCCTTTCCCCTCCAACATATTTCTTCTTGATTTAATAACTGTTTTGTGTGTACAAGCACCAAATCCTTACCTTTTTATAATAAGAACAATCAAGTGTCCTTTATGATGTTGCCTTTTAATTTAAAATAAAACTATGTGAATTTCTATGTAGAGCTCAATACTTGTCATCTGGTAGCTGTATGTGTCACTTTGAGTCATTTAAAGGATAGATTTAGAATTAAATTTTGCTTAACATTTTCAGATGGTTTCCTATCGGCTATTGGATACTTTTTTTTTTGTTTTTTACAAAATTTAACCTGTGAAACATCTCCTTACCTACTTGGAATTGGAAGTTCTAAGTGAAGGTCTGTAAAGTCAGACATGCGATATACACAGGGCCGTATCTAAGTTTCAACATGATTATCTGACAAAATGCAGTTCAGGGGATGGGAGATATTCAGGTGAGAAGGTAGATTTGAAATACTTGCTGGTTTGCCCAGATTCCGACAGGCAGCTTCTCAGTTGTTCTTTTGGTACCAAGAACAAGAGGAACCAAACAGGGTAGAGGCTGTTCTTGGTTTTTCTCTAAAAAGTGACACCCACTGCGGAAGACAGTCTGGAAAACCAGACCCCTCAGCGAAGAAATGCCGGTTTTAATCCTCCGGCAATTCCCATTTGGAAGTTTCCAACAAACAGCAGCAACAGCCAGCTCCTTTTCTGTGTCTGGGGTCCTTTCTGTTCCCATTGCTATGACAACGGGGGGAAAAAACTGTGTTCGGGTACCTCTGGATTCTAGATCCAGAAAAAGGTTCAGGCTGTTTGTTCAAAGAGCAAAAGAGAGTTGTCTGTTTCCTTGTACATAGAAGAGAAAAAATAATCCTTATGATTCAAGAGAAAAATGGGTGGAGCTGTCCTTTTCCATTCTTTCACATAAATTATAAGTCTTGATTCCAGCCACCACACCTTTTAAGAAAAGGTCCAGGGCTGTTGTTTCATGTGAAACTCTGTACCACAGTGACACCCTAGCCTGGTCTGCGGCGGCAAAAGGACAAAAGGAAGGAAGTTTCCCTTTTAAATCCCCAGGAATTTTTTGATGAGATAATATTACAGAGTGAAATGTCTCTCCTCCTATTCGTTCCGTGTTTGGCTCCAGTGTAACAGTAACCCACTTAGAAGCAGGCGGCCCTTTTGAAGTTATTTTAAACTTCCAGCAGAGTGTGGAGATATTGTAGCCTTGGATAAGAGCACCACCAGCCCCGGTTTCAGTTTTGCCCTTTCAGACGTGTGGAAAGTGCCCCAGTATATCTCCAGGATTTTGTACTGAAAGCTTCTTAAAGAGCTGGTCTTGGTTTCAAAGCTTGGCTTGATGTCCTGTACCCAAGGGAACGTAGTTCTGTTTCTCCAGATACTTAACCTTGTCTGACATAGTCTTTTGGCTTTGAAGTTCCCGTAGAGTCTTTGTCCATTAACAAAACAGTGAAACCATGATAGCCAACCTCACTGGGCTCCGAGAAATTTGAATAAGGTCCATCTTCATGTTTCAGCGTAAAACCAGATGCTCGATACCTGGCACTGATGGTGGCCAGGACTCTGCCCTGCTTATTGTTAGCCATTTTGCTTGAGCAGCTCCTTGTTTGGAAGTGCAAGTAGGATGTTCAGCACCCCTTGTAGATGTTATAGGATCTGTCTGTGTCTGGGAGAAAACTGGGGCTCCCTAGAACAACCATCCTGGTTGTTGTGTCTGCCACCTCTGTAACACCCCAATCCACATCACACTCTGGTGCCCCCTGGAAATTATTTGGCTTATAGGGGTGGTGAGGGCTGCTGGTTCCTTCTGCACCATTCTCCCTGAATCATCCGTGTGCTGTGTTCCAGCTATCCCCAGCCCAGGGCCTGGGGGCTCCCGAGTGTCATCCCAGGCAGTCCTCCAAGTCCATAGTCCTGTGCAGGTTGCCTGTTGGGGTCTCTCTTTGGCCTGATGGAATGCTTCCCTGCAGGACCCAGAGAATCTACTGGAACACCTGGAGGAAGGGGACATCTGTCCAGCAGTGCCTACAAAGATCTTAACCAAAATAAAGCACGTATACGTTTACAGAAGGGAAAGAGTACTTCATGGCTTTTAATTAAAAGAGTGTTCCTCTGGTGTACCCTTTGCCATCCCTGATTGCTATTCTCAGAGGCAACTACTTTCAATTATTTAGTGGTTTCTTCTGCCGTTCACCTCTGGGAATATTTCTAAATTTCTGTCAATAATTTCTAAACCTGCTTATACTGCCCCATATTTTTTGCCCATTTATACATTTTTCAACTTCCTACTCTGGAAGATGGCTATTTTGTTCTCTTACCCCCCTCATCCCTTCCCCTGCCCTGCCTTTCCACCTCCCCACCCCCATATACACATTTCCCATCTCTGCATTTTACCAGTGTAGTTATATCACAATCAATGTTTAGATCAGGAGTTAGGTTATTATGGCTGTCACTGTTCCCAGCCAGGCCATGCATGCCATACCCTTCTTATGGTTTACAATTCTGGTGTGACTTTTTGGGTTTTTTCTGGAGTTGATAACTGTCCCCCCCCCCCCACCCCATTACTTTAGTTTGCTCTCTGATTATCACATTTCATTCTCCTGTTCAGGACTGTAACACTCTTCTCAATACTGTCAGTCCCACTGGGTGATGACTCAGGTTGTTGTTGTTTGTTTGCTTATTTTGGGAGCTCTCCTGTAGCCCTCATCCTTCTGACCCCATCTAGGCTGGTTGCCTGGCAGGCTGGTGGCATAGCTGTCCTCCTGGGATTTCCCTCTGTTTTTCTTCTCTGTTGGATTCTCTGTGCCCTGGATCCCATGCCTGCCTCTTCCTCGGTTTATTCCCTTGTTTTCTTGGAGCTGACAGCAGCTTCTGAGATCAGACAGGGGCCGGAAATTTTGAGGTTTTGCTTTTTAGGGGAGGAATCCTCTATTCCACTTCCCCCTCCATCACCCTCATAAAGCACTGTTGTGGGCCTGCCTGAGTGAAGGGCAGTGGCGTTGTGTTTTCTGCACGTGGAGAGTGTTACCTGCCTCTGCAAGCCCAGCTGCTGAGACCAAGAAGGAACAGCCTTTTAAAGTTCCGGCAGCAATTTGTTGAAATCCTGACCTCTTTGTCCTGTTCCCTCACTTAGCCGAACAGAGACGCAAATGGCTTCCCCAAACAGAGCTGAGATGCGGCAGCAGGCCTGTCTCCAGGCTGAGGGCTGGAGACACCCAGCAGTCATTTATTGAGCACCTGTTGGGCACAGGCTCTGGGTGGAGTGAAAGGGGACCTCTGAGAAAGACTCCTTGTAGGAGCAGGTACCCATCCCAGAGGAGAGGCTGCTGAAGGAACTGTGCTAAGCACCATGTAAAGCATTTGGGAATGCAGAGGTGGAAGCAACTAGCTATATTGGTGCATTCAAGAAAGCTCTATGGAAGGGCTGACATTTAAACTGGTCTTGAAGGACAGAGAATTCTAGGCAAGTGAATGAAGGGCAAGCAAACGTGACATGTCAAGAGAAAGTGAAGAAGGAGAGGGCTTTCCCACTGATTGAGTGTCTACCATGCAACTAAGATTATATATTTTATCTCATTTAATCTGCACAGCACCCTGTTGAAGTGGATGGTACTGTCCCCATTTTACAGATGAGAAAATAGAGGTTTATAGAAATCGAGTCATCTGCTTAAGGAGGTATGCCTCATAAGAGGCAGGTTTCAAAACATGGTTACATGATTCCAAAGCTCTCATCCTCTCCATCCCCCAAACACCCCTCAGAACAAAATCAAGAGTAAGACAGCCAGAGGGACTGCTTCTTAATGTCAAACCTCCCGATAGAGGACTAACTGGGAATTTGCCTTCAATTGACTTAGGCCAGGGTGTTGACATCCCGAAGTTATTCTGAGAGCACAAGACCAGAGTTATAACTCAGGACATATCTTCTGTGAAATCCTCACACTTTAGTGTGGCTTGTTAATTATTGGCATTTTTATTCTCCGGACCTGCCCCAGGAGTTTTGCTTATCTTCTCATTTCAGGCTGTCCTTCTCCTTCAGTATTCTCTGTCCAGTGAGTTTTTGTCAAGTTCCATTCTAGGTTTCTGAGTTTATTTGGTTTTTCCTTTATGTTTTCATTAGTAGTTCTTTCTGACAACTCTGAGTTCTTATACACAATTTAGCCATTTTTTTTCTTCCAGTTTTGTTTGACATACAGCACTGCATAAGTTTAGGATGTAGAGCATAATGATTTGACTTACATACATCATGAAATGATTATCACAAGAAGTCTAGTGAACATCCATCATCTCATATAGATACAACATTAAAGAGAGAAAAATATATTTTTTCCTTGTGATGAGAACTCAGGATTTACTCTCTTAACCATTTCATATGTAATACAGCAGTGTTCATTATATTTATCATGATGTACATTACATCCCTGGTGCTTATTTATCTTATGTCCTGGAAATTTGTACCTTCTGACTACCTTCATCCAGTTCTCCCCACCCCCAATTCAGCCATTTTTAACCTTCTTAAAAATATGAAGGCAAAAACTTCTTAAATTTCAAACATCTGGTCAGGTAAACCCCACACACCCAAACATTTTAAGAAAATAAACTCAGAAATTCCTATAATTGTTAAATGCTCATGTGCCGCATTAAGTTCAAAGTTAACATGCTTGAACATCATTCATTGAAATCTCCTAAGATTAATTTTGCACACACAGGTCTTATGTGTAGTCACTGCCTGTATGTCACTGGCTGGTGTCAACATGTATGAATTCACAAGTGTGGTTTTCATGTGATGGCTGTCTGGAGCAATAGTGTGGCAGCAATGTCTCACTGAATATTTAGAATATATGTGTTTCATATGTTGGAGGTCCTCATTCTCCATAGATGACTGTGATCCAGAAAAGGACTTTGGGATCTTTTTAAGTTAAGGGCTACTGTTTCTCAGTAGACAGTAGAAAGATTTGGTTGGGGCTTTATCTTGAAATGTGGAACAGAAAATAAGTTGGTATTTGAATTTAACAAGTTAAATTATAATTGCAACTTTGTTCTGATTTCTGAGAACAAAGAGAGAATCCCCTGTTGGCAGTGTTGGGATATTTCCAGCAAAACTGTCTGAGAATGTGGATGTGACATCCTTCTCTTACGTTTGACTCCAGCAGCAGGATCACCCAAAGTCATTTTTCCAAAAACGTTAGAGAACTCTCTCTTTTCCCGAAGTTCTGTCTTAATCCTTTGATCATTCTTTGTGGAAGCCCCCATGTGGATTTCTTCTTTAATCCTTAGCTAGATTATTTGCCATTTGCTTTGAGTGGATCCTGTTGTTGACTAATATGACTTTGGTGGACTCTGTTATATTTGCATCATTGGCTGATTTGCGGTTCTAGCTTGCAATTTATCGACATGTTCTAGTCACTTTATCATCTGATAGACCAATTAGCAAAAGGTTGTTGTAAGGATTAAACAAGATAAAATACATAAACAGAGTAATATAGTTGATGCTCAATTAACAAGAAAGCCCTCTCCTTCACTTTCCCCAGATTTGGCATATTCGTTTGCATTTTATGCCTTTGCCTAGACTATTCCATCCTTTGACACAGGTCAGTTTATGAGTGAATATTTTCATGTTATGGCTTCCCTATAAAACATTCTGCTGAGCTCATAACTTGGAACCCTTGGGAAAAGAGAACCCCAGGGCGTAAATGTTTGGAGACCTAGGGTGGCAGGCATTTCTGGAAGCTGATGCTGTCATCAGGGGCGAGCTGAAAGAGACCTGAATTGTACAATATTGGCAGGTGAGTCAAAGAGGCCAGTTACACTTGAGACGTAGCTGAGGTTGAATTCACAACCCCAGTAGTTTGGGCCTCTGGAGATACAGACTGGAATAAGGAACTCAGAAGAGAAGAAACTCCAGAGTGGAGCTGGGAAGGGGGAGGATGGTGAGGTCGGTTTTGGATGCTCTGAGATGTGATTTTGGTGGCCCTTTCCCCTCCCTGGGAAAATAAACCACCCACGCCAACCGATTACACCCACCAGCACTTGAGAAAAAATTCCTTTTGGTTTTTACATCTTTGATCCCTGTGCAGAAGTCAACACCCTTGACAGGGCTGACACTTCGAGCTGCTCACAGTCACCCCAGTGACAGCGGACGCTTTGAAAAGGAGTCTTGGGGCCAAGGAGGGGGAGGGCCCCACATGGGGTGCGGCCCAGGGTGCCAGGGGGACCTCAGCGTGTGTGAGGCTCACACAGTTGTGGTTTCCGAGTGCTCCGGACGCCCTCTTGCCATGCCTCCCATGGCCACGTGTCCTGCTCCACAGCTCGAGCCTCAGCCTGGTCTGCTAAGGGCCTCAGCTTCTACTCCTACTTCTGTTCCTCTGGGTTCACAGTCCCGCCCTCCTCCTCCTCCCGCTCTCCCAGGCCCCCCCTTCTCTCCAGCCACCCCCCACCGTCCCTCCATCTCCTCCCACTGCAGCCTTTGCTCTTCGCATCATGCGTGTCAGCGTTTGGCTCGGGTCACATCTACTTTTAGGTTCGTTTCTTCTCACGCACGTACCTGTGCTCTCCCTAACTTGGCATTTCTCGGAGTGTGTCCCATGAAACAGTGTGAGCATATTAAACACAAAATGGGTTGATCATCAACGGGTAGGGAATGCTGGTTTTAGAAAGGTTAAAACCCTTTTAAGTTATTTAAACCTTAGGCCTCTGCAGAGCTTTAATTTCCAAATGTAGATCGCAAATCCCTATGTCCTGTTCCTCAGCATTAGTTGCATGTGCAGGAACCCATTTATCATCGTGCAGGGCTAGTATTCTGCAGGACACAGTTTCCCGAAGGGCTCTGGTGGTTGGCTTAGGCTCAGGAAGGGTGGAAACCACATCGTCCTACACTGTGGATTCCCAGGTTGGCTGAGGACAGTCATTTCTGAGTAAACTCTTAGGACTTTTTTTTTTTTAATTTATTTTTTATTTTAATTTATTTATAATTTATTTTGGCTGCACTGGCTCTTAGTTGTGGCACATGGGATCTTTTAGTTGCAGCGTGCATGCGGGATCTAGTTCCCCAACCAGGGATCGAACCTGGGCTCCCTGCATTGGGAGCATGGAGTCTTACCCACTGGACCACCAGGGAAGTCCCTGACTCTTAGGACTTTTTTTTTTTTTTTTTTGCGGTACGCCGGCCTCTCACTGTTGTGGCCTCTCCCATTGTAGAGCACAGGCTCCGGACGTGCGGGCCGCTCTGTGGCATGTGGGATCCTCCCGCACCAGGGCACGAACCCGTGTCCGCTGCATCGGCAGGCGGACTCTCAACCACTGCGCCACCAGGGAAGCCCCTCTTGGGGCTTTTTAAAAAAACTTATTTATTGTGGTAAAATTGATACAGAATTTACCACTTAAGCCATTTTAAAGTATACAATTCAGAGGCATTTAGTACATTCACCATGGTCACCCATCTGTTACTATCATCTGATGCCAGAACATTTTTATCACCGTAAAAGGACTCCTGTACCTATTAAGCAGTCACTCTCCGTTTCCCCCTCCCCCAGGCAGGCATCCACTAATCTGCTGCTTTCTGTTTCTATGAATTTGCCTGTTCTGGATATTTCATATCAGTGGAATTATACAATATATGGCCTTTTATATCTGGCTTCTTTCTTCAGTAAAGTTTTAATACAGATACAAAGTCTTAGACCTGCATGATTCCTCTGCTTCCCTCCACGCAGCTCTCTATCATTGACCAAACCCTATACAGGTGTAAGTAACAAAAAGCACCTTTCCCTCTGGAAACCTCCAAGGCACATGGCCAGGTTAAAAATAATCATGGAACACTGTAGAAAAGTGTCAGTAGTGGGGCTGCCATTGACGTGACTTGACCTGGGATGTCAGGAAGCTGACTTGAGCCCAGCTGGGAGCCACTTCCTGGAGGGTCAGAAGTGCCTGGCTCTTGGCACGACTGGCTTATTGCCCTTGCCCATCCTCTCCAGTTGGAGATCTGCATTTCAAGCCGCTCATCATTTAATAACCATCGAATATCCTAGAGTGGGCTGAGTTTTTCAGGGGCAGCTGGAGGGAAGCTGTGCCGTCCACTGCACTGCAGGACCCTCCTTGGTCCTTCGGGCAGACTCTTCGAGCCTGAGGGCTGGTGCAAAAATCATATGTCGCAGGCTTCCCCATCTCAGGTCCTGCAGTTCCCAGGGCAGGGTTAAACTGTGCCCGCTATGAAGACAGCTGCCGGCCACCCCTTGAGCTCGAGGCGCTCACCCTTCCTTGTGGGTCCATCGACTTGCCAAGGATCTCTGCCCTCTGGGCTGCTCCCTCCCCTCCTCTGCTCACTCATCCTCTCCAGTCCAGGGCCACCATTGCCAGAAGGTGCAACCCGCCTGCCTCAAATTACTGTTCTCGGTGCGCCGCTTTTCTGAAGAACCTGTGGTGCTGTCCTGGTGTCCACACGCTTTCCTGATTTTTGAGCCTGTCTCTCTCTTCTTGGTGTCGACTGTGGCCCCCATGCTGCTCAGGTAGCCTCTCCTCTCTCCCTGAATCCCTTAGCTCCTTGTCCCCAGGCGTGGATGGCCGCCTATCCTCTCACCTGCCCCGGACCCATCCAGCTCTCCCTTTGAAGCTCAGCTCAAGGCTCAGCTGCAACTCTGGCCACCTGCACCAAACTCACATTACACTCACACATAACCCAGTTCAGAGCTGGCAGGCAGCCTTTCTTTACAGAGATTTCACCTCTTAGTCTTTTCTCCCCAGTCAGGTGACCAGCTCTCAGAAGAAGGGACAATAAAGTTAAGCAAGTGGAGTTGGAAGGTACTGGACTGTGAATTCAAGGGCCAGGCCACCCCTGGGGCAGCCACTTGCTGGCAGTGTTGTCTTGGAAAAGCTATTTATCTTGAACTTCTCATCCGTAAAATGAGTGGGGGATAAGGAGGGTGTATTAGTTTCCTATTTGTTACTATAACAAGTTACTACAAACTTAGTGGCTTAAAGCAACACAAACTTAATCTCTCATAGTTCTGGAGGTCAGAAGTCAAAAATGGGTCAGCAGGGCTACGTTCCTTGTGGAGGGTCTAGAGAGAATACTTTTCCTTGTCTTTTCCAGCTTCTGGAGGTGGGCCGCCTGCATTCCTTGGCTCATGGCTCCCACCTTCATCTTCTGAGCACATCACTCCAACCCCTGCTTCCCTGGTCACATCTCTTCTGTTTCCACGATTCCCTTTTTTCCTTGTAAGGACCTTTGCGATTACATTGGGCTTACCCAGGTAATCCAGGATATCAAATTTAATCACGTCTCTAAAGTTTCTGGTGCCTTGTAAGGTAACGTATTCACAGGTTCTGGGGATTAGGACATAGACGTCTCATGGGCCATTATTCTGTCTAACACAGTGGATTCTTCAGTCTCTTGTGTCTCTAACGTGCCATGACTCTAAAGACATATTTCTTCCAATTATTTAAAGAGCTTAGCACTGTGCTAGACTCCTTCACGTCTCGGTAAGTTAGGTTTATTCACAAGGACTTCCTCTTCTCAGATGGTTATTAGGGATTCTGGGGTCTGATAAAACTCAATACTAGAACTGTGAGCGCAAGCCATAGTATCATTCTGTGTTCAGGCTTCCACTAAATGCACTTTTACTAGTAAAAATTTGACAGTGCTCTCCTACCTATCTTTGATTTTGTGTTTTGCAAATTTTGAAGAAACCTCAAAGAATTTCATCTGTTTTCCAGTAACCAGGGGTAGCCTTTAAACAGCCTGTTAATTATCCTGGTGATTTTGCCGTATGTCTAGTGGTCTCTCCATAAATTCCTGAATGTGTTTCGAGGTCCTCTTGCGTCACTTGAAGTAGATGTGTTGTTAAAGTCTGGAAGCCAAATAGTTTTGGATGCTAACCTAGCTCGTCTTCTCTGTAGCTGCCACTGAATGTTATGGTATTTCACAGCCATCTAGACCGGGATTTATGTGGGAGTTACGCTATCTCTCTTTTCCTACATCCCATTGGGTGGTGTCCACCTTGGGTGACCACTGCTTACAAAGCAGTGAGAAAGCATCTGTGAAGTCTATTTGTAGTGGCTCTATTGTGTTCTCCCCAGGGCTCAGCTCATTGTACTGAAATAGGATCCACTCAATGGGTTGAAAAATGCATCCCCCCATATAACTTTATTTTTTATTTTTATTTTTTGCGGTATGCGGGCCTCTCACTGCTGTGGCCTCTCCCGTTGCGGAGCACAGGCTCCGGACGCGCAGGCTCAGCGGCCATGGCTCACGGGCCCAGCCGCTCCGCGGTGTGTGGGATCTTCCCGGACCGGGGCACGAACCCGTGTCCCCTGCATCGGCAGGCGGACTCTCAACGCACTGCTCCACCAGGGAAGCCCCCTACCATATAACTTTAAGTTTTGAGGTTGTTTTTGACTGTCGAGTCTGAGACGTGCACACCGGGAGTCAAGCAGGTCTGCAGCCTGCCTACTGAAGTTTTCTTTCCATTTGTTTCCTAGATGCACCCACTGGGCCTGTGTAATAACAATGACGAAGAGGACTTGTATGAATATGGCTGGGTAGGAGTGGTGAAGCTGGAGCAGCCAGAACTGGACCCAAAACCATGCCTCACTGTCCTCGGCAAGGTAAGCACCAGGCCCTCCGAATTGCTCCCGTTTTGATTGGTGTTCTCCACACCCTCATTTCCCCAATTCCTCAAATAGCCAGTTACGGAGAAGAGCCTTGCTGGCACAGCACTCTTTCCTGGCTGAAGTCACGTCTTGGAGCAGCCCCCCATGGTGCTCAGAAGCTTGGACTCTGATGGCAGCTGCCAGCCTCAGAGTGGGCACCACCCTGCCCACTGTGTGGCCTTGGGCAGGTCACTTCCCCTCGAGGAGTCTCAGTTTCTTCTCTGTGAACTGGGTTGATAATAGAGATTCACAATCCCCATCTTACACCCTTGGGGCCAGATATTTCAGAATTCTGAGATTTGGGGCATTTATAAAGGTATTAAGATGCACATATTTTGTATTAAGGAACTCCCAGGAGACGTGGAGCCGTCCTCAGGAACCAAACACATGCATATTTGTGTAGCAAACTACATGGATATTCACATTAAGTGGGACAACTAAAGTCTAAATAGCCCCGTGTTAGTTCAGGGCAGCTGTGCCTACAAATGAGTTCAGGGCCATTAAGTTTCGCTGCCGAGTAAGTTCTGAAAAGACTTTGGGGTTGTAGAGCTTTTTTGGTTTCAGAATGGCAGACAGCAATTATGGTCCTGTATTAGACCTTACCTCATAGGATGGTTAGCAGGTGAGATGAGATACAAACGTCTAGCAGAGAAAGCTCTCCAGAAATGTTCACTGCCATTGGCTATTGTTATTCCATTTAGAAGTACTAAAAAAAAAAACAACTTTCTTAGCCTCAAGGGTCAGCATTACCTCTGGCTGCAGTATAAGATAAAAGACAGAAATACATTTACTTTGGAAAACCATCTGTCAATGATCTTAAAATATGACAGATAACAACCTGTTTTGTTTTTTTTTTTTAATTATTTATTTTTGGCTGCATTGGGTCTTCATTGCCACGCGCAGGCTTTCTCTTGTTGCAGTGAGCCGGGGCTGCTCTTCGTTGTGGTGCGCGGGCTTCTCACTGTGGTTGCTTCTTTTGTTGCGGAGCACCGGCTCTGGGTGCGGGCTTCAGTAGTTGCAGCACGCGGGCTCAGTAGTTGTGGCACACGGGCTTAGTTGCTCCGCAACATGTGGGATCTTCCTGGACCAGGGCTTGAACCGTGTCCCCTGCATTGGCAGGTGGATTCTTAACCACTGTGCCACCAGGGAAGTCCCAACAACCTGTTTTAAACTGGATCATTTTGTTAAAGGGAAAGGTTTGGAGAAAGTTGTTAGAATTTTGGTTGGAGGAAAGGTAGTATATACTAAGGGTAGTGTTATTGCTTGGGTATTTTTTATATTCTCAGAAGCTGCTGTTCTACGTATCATGGGGAGACAGCTGGGGGGAAAACAGTCCTGGTTCTAACCTCTTGAGGAGATTCAGGCCAGAGAAGAGGTGGTTTTGATGTAGGGAGCCTTTCCCACAGTCAAAGCTGTCCCAGCCGGTGTCTCCTGAAAGACTTTTGGCCCAGGAGACCCTCATGGATCTAATCTGTGATGTTTGCATCCCACCTGTCTTCTGAGTAGCTTCCGACCACTTGTCAAGTTCCCCAGCCCTTTTATAGAAGGAGAAAAAAAAAAAACCCCAAAACCACAGGGACTATTATTACCTGTTTGGTTTATAATTCTTGAAGTTGAATCAATGTGTTTTAGGCAGCCCAGGCCCCGATACTTCATCGTTTAAATAGTTGGCTAGAGCTGCCTAATGATGCTCAGAGAGCAGTGACCCCCTTGAGAATACGTTAGTGTTTTCCTAGGAGAAATGCCAGCTCCATCCAAAGATTAGGAACAGTGCTTTCCTTGTAGGTAGCACTCTCCTAATAGAATATTTTCTCCTGTACTTAAGCTGCTGCTACGCAGGGCTCAGCAGCTCTGCTTAATTTTGCTTTGCCCCAGTCCAGTGGGTCTCCACCTACGTGTCTGTCATGTCTGTAAATGGGTTGGAACAGGGCCCCTCGGGGACACCCCATGTTCTCCCATCACCTAGTGGTGTTCAAGTTCCTCAGAGAACCCAACTGCTCCTCCTTCTCCTGGGACAACCATGTAGTGGTTTGACTTGAAGAGTTCTGTATGGTTTGGGCTGCCGGCCTGTGAAGCCACAGGGAATAAAAACCCTCGACATATATTGCCTCATTAAGTATTTCTTGAGTTTATTCATTCACCAAGTATTTATTGAATGCAGGGGCCCAGGAGCTAAGTGCATGGTTGTACCTGCTAACAAGCAGCACCCCGCTCCATGTTTCTCTGTGTTTGGAGAAACATGTTTCTGTTTGGAGAGGTTGTGGTGGTGGCCAGGCCGTATTTGCACGTGGTTAATTACTGAAATTTGGCTTAACACCTGAATAAAATCATTAGCCAACCTGCTTGGGCCAGACAAAGCAAGACGGTTTAGCTTTTGCTTAGAGTGGCAGGGACATATATACACTACCAAATGTAAATTAGATAGCTAGTGGGAAGCTGCCGCACAGCACAGGGAGATCACCTCTGTGCCTTGTGACCACCGAGAGGGGGGGGAGAGGGAGGGTGGGGGGGAGGGAGACGCAAGAGGGAAGAGATATGGGAACATATGTATATGTATGACTGATTCACTTTGTTGTAAAGGAGAAACTAACACACTATTGTAAAACAGTTATACTCCAATAAAGATGTTAAAAAAAAAAAAAACAAAAACCTGGGTTGGTACAGGAGGTACAAAGAGTCCGGCATCTCTCCCTCTCCCTCTCCCTCTCCTTCCTCTTCCTCTTTCTCTCCCCCTCTCTTCTGCTCTCTCACCTTGTTCTTAAGTGTAGTTGTTTTCAGCTTCAATTTTATTAACTTCGCTAACTGTGTTTGCTTTCTTTCTGAGCCCCCCAGTGCAGTGGCAAGAGGCTAGGGTAGGAAGAGCAAAGTGGTCCTCATGGGTGGCCTGCTCGCCTGCAGACACACAGCATGGTTTTCTACCCTTTCTTTGCCCTTAGTGGTGAAGGCAAGAAGGAGGTGGGCAGCTAAGAGAAGCACAAAAGGAAGACACTACAGCCAAGTCCCCGTGGGGGTGGGGGAGGGACTCCTCCTCTGTGTAGATGTTGAGACTTGTTGAAAACCATAGACGGGTCGGGGGGGATGCTGTCGGGCGTTTGGAAGAGCCTGGGGGAGAAGGGGGAGGGCCAGACGCAGACCCCTCTCCCTCCCCCATCACCTACCCCCATCACCCACCTGCCCACAGAAAGTGCCATGGGGTGAAATGTTGAAAATAACAGAGGAATGTCCTAAATTAAGAAAACGTAAATGCCTCTCCAGGAATTCAAATAAAGTTTCATTTTAAAAGGGAAAGACATAAACTCATCACCTCCATTTATTACTGAGTGCTTTTGAACTCCTCAAAAAAGGAACACTATAAACTCATGAGAGAAAAGTGATTTATGATCCTGCTTATAATCTTTTTGATTCTGGAGGAGGCAGGGCAGACAGTCGGATCAGCTAGGGGGGCAGAGTTGGGGTGGGGGTGAGCTCCCCCAGAACGTAGCAGGCCAGGGCACCAGGCCAGGCCCCGGGCAAATCCCTTCCGCTTTCTGGGCCTTTCTTTTCCACTTCATGTGAAGAGGCTGTTCTGGGCTCCTTGATTGTCTAACATTTTGAACTTCTGTATCATATTAAAATCTCCCCTTGACATTCTAGTTTTGGGGGATTTCTAGGTGCAGCCTTGAAAGGCTTTGTTAACCTGCAACAGTTTACAACCTCGGAAATGGAAACAGAAAAAAATAGACGTTACTGAGCAGCTTGCTATTGAAAGTAAGGGTCTTAAACCATCCCCAAAGTGCAGTCTGTGTTTATGCCCCAGGCATTTTAACCCTTCAGTTCAAACAGTGTTTATTATTTAAGCATCTTACCGGATTGGTAAGACATTGGAAGGTCGACTTTAATAGCTGTGGTTCTTATGACTCTTCCACCTCATGGAGAGCCTTGTGGCAGGGAACACACAAGACGTGCTCAGATCTAACACAGCCCGCCTGGCCCAGATTCACCAAACGTGGAAGAAAACCAGCCTCCCTCCCTCACACCCCACGCTGGAGTGGACTCGTAGGGAGGGTTTTGAAGGGCAGGATGGCAACAGGCATGAAATTGGCTCTTGCCAGTCCTTAGGGGGAGAGCAGAAAGTTAGTAGAAAGACAAGAAGAACAAGGGATTTAGGTCAAAGAGATGCAGCTTTGGCTGAGTGACCTCGAGGAGGTCACTTCAGTTCTTGGGGCTCATGCTACCCTTGTCACTGTGTTGGGGGTACTGCGAGGGGCCCTGAACACAGAGCCTGGCTCTCGGGGGACGCCCGGCAAGAGTGTAAGAGCAGCCCTCGTGTGGTGGGTGCTCGCCGAATGCCAAGAGCTTTCCGAGCAGCGTCTCCTCTCGTTGCCAGGCCAACTCTGGGACCTTGTCCAGATTCCCATCTTACGATGAGATCTCAACCTAACCTGAGATCCAACGGCTCCCAATTGCTGAGCCGAGATCTGAGATCAGGACTGTCACGCCGCTGCATCAGCGCTGGTTTCTTCCTCCTGCCTCCTTTTGCCTTTGCCAGTTTTTCTAGATAAAAATTGGATGCGTTTCAGTAGTCACTGGCTGGGCAAGGACTGCTGGTCGCATTGAATAGAAACCGTGCTGGAGCTGTGTTGAGCCGAAAGGGGAATCTGCTCTGGAAGCTCCTGAGTGTCGTCAGGGAGCCCGTGATGGGGGCGCTGCTGCTCCTCTGGAACCGCCGACCGCAGGGCTTAGGTCTTCTGAGAATCTGCGTTATTCCCCACCGCCCCCCCAACTTCCTTGGTCAGGGACAGCGCCCCAATATCCCTTGGCCTGTCGCTCTTGGTTTCAAGTCTAAAGGATTCCAGAAAAGGGATTTAGTGGCCCATCTTGGATCAGGTGCTCACCTGTAGTCTGGTCAGCTGTGATCCAGGGCTGGGAGCACACTGCGACTGCCCAGCCGTGTGTGCGGCGTGGGTGGAAGGTGTGCCTTCCAGGAGGAAGGTGGTGGGGGCAGTGCTGGGCTACCATCCCCAAGCAGCCCCCTCAGTCACCCAATCACATGTGCACTCACAAGCCGCTGGACGATGGCCTCAGTTTATCCCAGGTCGGTCAGAGAGGCGCCAGTTGGAAGGGCCTGCTCTGGTTCCTGTGTGCTGGCAAGAGTCACCTCCTCTTTCCCTGAACCGAGGGCTAGTCCCTGGCACAGACGGTGGTTGTTGTGAGTGAGGAGAAGCAGGTCCCTGGGGCCGGAGGGGTTGGGGCTATGAGGCGGGCGCGTAACCTTCAGGAAGAGGGTGGGAAGAACGGGAGCAAGTTCCTCAGGGGGCATTTACAGTTGCTGGGGCAGGAAGAGGGTTTTGGATGAAGGAGTTTCATCTTCATCCCCCAGGAAGCTGGGAGCCACTGAAGGTTGTGGGGATGTTCATTTGGCAGTGTGTCTAGGCTGGTGGGAGAGGGGAGGGTCAGGTTACTCTGCTGGTGGATGCTTCTGGAGCTGAATGGGCCCAGACGTCAAGTCTCTTGAACGCTTTGGTGAGGCTCTAGCCAGTGACGTTGCCAAGGACACCTCGTGTTCGCCTTCAGATTTCCCGGCTCTTCATCTCGCCTCTCCTGTTTCCACCTGCAGCAGCAGCCTGGCCGAGCGCACGGCAGGTGGACACTGCCAGGAACCGCCATGCCTGTGAGGCAGGGGAGCGGCTCGGCAGTCCTGGCTCTTCTGATGAGCAGCACAAAACCCGGTGGCGGGTGAGGAGGTGGTTGGTGGAGAACTGAACCCTTGCATTCACTCCACCGACCCACATCCAGCCCTCAGAGTGTCTAGGTAACTTCTTCAAAGAGAACAAAGACCTTAGTGACCAAAGTGACCGCAAGGCAGAAAACAGAATCAAAGGAATTTAATTTTTTCAGGATGGTTGGGAGGAGAGGGAACACATAATGGTTAAGACGGGGGTTTAGTCATCAAACTAACCTGAATTGAAACCCCAGTTCCAACCCTTTAATCCATGTGACCTGGGATGGTCCCTGAACCCCTCTGCCCATTTCTACCTCTGGCGACAGGAACCTCGAGGCACCTCAGGGAAAGAGTGTGTGTCAGGTTCACGCGTGGCTGGAAACACAAATTAGCAGCTCTTGGTGCACATCCTCTCTCCCTCCCTCCCTCCCTCCTTCCCTCCGTTATTATCCTTCAGTTTCTTTCAGCACTCACAGTGCTGTTACTTAAGTAGTCAGATCCTTAGAGACAAAATAGAGTGGTGGTTGCCAGGGCTGCGGGAAGGGGAGAATGAGGAATTAGAGTTTAACGGGGCCGGAGTTTCGGGAGGAGGTGGAAAAGTTCTGGAGATGGGCGGTGGAGGGGGCGGGGGGCTCGTCGTGCCCTTCTCGTTCAGAGTTTGGTCACAGATGGGTGTTTCCTGCAGTATTGGGTGCCCCGGCCCTTAGGCCGAGCCCAGCCTAGCGCTCCTGAGAGTGAGATTCCCCGCTCTGTCTCAAGAGCAATGATGGGACTAAAATCTTAGGGTCTGACTTGAAAGGAAGGTGGTAGCTGACTGGAGCAGGGTCTCAGAGCAGCTGCCCCCATCACAGGCATTGGCCTCTTGAGGCAGGGAAGTGAGTGTGATATTTGTCACATACCTGAGCTCAGGGTACTGTGACTACCACAGCTCATTGTCGTGGTATCCTTGGGAGCACCTGTGCTTGGGACACTTAACCTGTGTCACACCTTCCCAGAGCATGTTACCCGAGACGTCTTATTGCAGCAGTTCTTAACTGGGGTCATACACAGCGCGCACACACGCACACGCACACACACACACACACACACACACACACACACACACACACTGCCCCAGGGGACGTTTGGCAATATCTGGAGACATTTTTGGTTTTCAGACAAAAATATCCAGGCGAGGATGGGGGTGGGGTTGCTGCTTAACACCCTACAAGGCACAGGCCAGCCGCCCTACAACAAAGAACATTCTGGCCCCAATGTCAGTAGTGTCACCATTGAGAATCCCTGTCTTTCTGTGACACGTTTTCTCTCCCTAAGAAGACCTTAAATTCCACTTTATCCTTTATCCTTTGCTTCTCTGCCCTGCTGGCCTCCAGTACAGAGACAGGTTCACGTTGTCCTGTGGTGTGTTCGTTGAAGTGCACGATCAATGTTAGAGCACGTTTGTGTTTCCACGTGAGGAGTGCAGGGAGCACAGTTTGCAACTGTACCACGTGGCTCCACGATCTGGGCTCCCTGCACTCCTCTGCGCTCCTCACTTTAGGCCAGTTAACCTCTCTTGGTCTTCGTTTCTCCATATTGCCCTCTGTAAAGATAGTTGTGACAATTTTAAAAATGATGTGTGTCGAGTTCTCGGAGTGTGTGAATGCTCAACAAATATCAATTTCCTCCCTTCTCTAAACATACTCCTGAGGTGAGGTGGGTTTCTGGTTGGAGAGGAAGTTTGGAAGGCTCTTCAGATTTATTTTAAGGAGTACTTGGGTAAATACCTCCCATATTTGGTTAAAAAGGAAAGCAAGAAAGGAACTTAGTGAAAGAAATCAGATCAGGAGGAAAAGATTGACATGATATGAATGGAAAAAGGAAAAACTCGGGGACTACCACTTTTCTTCTAAGGTCATGTGTCTGATTTGAAAGTCACAAACTTTTAATCTGATGCTTTTCTTCTATGCCTAAATCTTCCAGGAACCTCTTGGTTAAAAGGCTATATTAAGCACAAGACTTTTTTTTTTTTTTCTTAAACTAGGTCTGAGACATTTTCAGCTCTAAAAGGCTAACTGAAACCATTATTTGAAATCCTCTGAAAGACTTAAGGGAGTTTTGAAGATAGAGCGAGTGAACAGAACAAATAATGTTTCTGCCAACCCAAGGAGCACAGGCTGATGGCCATCTCCCCAGACTGGGGGAAGCCTGGCTCACAACACTCCTTCTGGCCATTGTCCCCTCTGATTGAGCCAGGCTCTTAATAGAGCAGGGGCCACAAATGAGGCTGTCCTAGGAGACTAGGACTGGTGTGACGGGCCAGCAGAAAGACCATCAAAAACAGCTGATGACCTTGTCGACTTTTGAGAGGCCATTTTGAATAATAAACGAAGTTAAAACCTAACATATTAAGTCATGATAATATGTATAGTACCAGTCCCAAGTGAGGTGACCTGAATCTCTCATACCTGGAGATAAGCCCCAAAGTCCCATCTGCTCACTCTTCTCAGAGAGAGGGGTCTTGCACACACCTGGCTGTGTGCGTGAATTAACCCAAATAAGCAGCAGCAGGCTGCCCCTCGAGTGCGTTTCTGGCCACGTCCAGGGACATTTCAGATTTGGCGGGGGGCTGTCTTGACACTGACTGCATGTAACTGGTTAACGATCTACGTGGAGAACCTGTGCACAAGGTTTGACCAGCTCACAGTCTAGGGCACTTGAGCTGCACCTGTGCAGGAGGGCGCCTGGGTGCCCAACCTGGGTGGAGAGACCCATTGGGTGAAGACGTGGGGGAACGGGAGTACTGGCCAGATCTTGTCTGCTAACCTTGGTCACAAGACCTTCTCAGACTGCGGACAAAAACCACTTCTTTGCCTCGTCCTCTGTCTTTCGTGTTTGTTCACCTTACAGAAAGCACCATATTTCATTTGATAAAAGGTAGCATTCAGCTTTGGTGATCTTATTTTCCAAATCAGACCTCGGGCTGTGTGTTCTAATACTTTCTGTGCTGTTTTAAGTTCGAGGCAGTCTAAACAATTGGGATACTGAAATCCTTTAAATTCTGCATCATTTTTGCTAGTTATAAAAATAATAAGAGTATCAACACATTCCAGTAGTTCTATGCACTGCTGGATGCAATAAAATTCTAGTCAGCCTGAAGAACTTTGGCTGTTTCTTGGCATGTATAAAGCCCTCCGCCTTCACTATTACACCTTACCCGGTTGCTGATAGATGTTCACAAATGTATCAGCTCTTAACTGAACCTCAGAGAAAAGAATGTGGAATATGCAAGGAACTTTTTTTACCTTGTCTTGTTCTTAATCGAATTTTAAAGCGGTTAGCTTCAAAAGCTTTCTTTTTCATCTATTTGTAAGCATAGTAGATTGGTTTTTTAAGTGAGTTATTTTCTTAGTGTTAGTCCTTTTTTTAAGAGTTTCAGTTGCTAGAATCTTAACATTTTTATAACCCCTAATTTTAAAGGTATACCCAAAATTTATAGCATTAACTTATTTTACTGTTTTTGTAACTAACAAATTTTCTGGTCTGGTCCCTTTGTCTTTTTTCTTTTCTTTTCTTTTCTTTTTTTTTTTTGCGGTACATGGGCCTCTCACTGCTGTGGCCTCTCCCGTTGCGGAGCACAGGCTCCGGACGTGCAGGCTCAGTGGCCATGGCTCACGGGCCCAGCCGCTCCGTGGCATGTGGGATCTTCCCGGGCCGGGGCACGAACCCGTGTCCCCTGCATCGGCAGGCAGACTCTCAACCACTGCGCCACCAGGGAAGCCCTTTTTTTTTCTTTTTAAGTGTGGAATTCTCATATTCCTAGTGCCAGGAACAGTGCCTGGTACATGTAGTGGGCACTCAGTAGATATTTGTTGCATGAAACAATTAATTATGGAGAATTTAAAAATAGAAGGAAAAAACCCAACTTTAATTTTGCTCCTTTAGCACATGTACTGTCAATCTTGGTTTATTCCCTTCCAGTCTTCCAGGGAACCCGAGTCTGATTTTTAACATAATTATTATGAAGGTATGAACATCTGTTCTGCCTTTTCAAACTTAATAACATATGCTAGTCATTTTACCAGTTTGCTATTATCTTCGTAACCTATCATTTTATTGGTTGCATAACATGACAATAGAACATACCGTGATGTAGTTGACCATTCCCCCAGGGTTCAGTAATTAGATTGCTTCTGTTTTATTTTTAATCCTTACAAAGAAACCAAACTGAAAGCTTTCTTTATGTAAGAGGGGCTTTTGGGGGTTTTTTTCCTCTTTGAATTATTCTCTCATGGTAATATTCCAGGAGGAGATTATAGATCAAAGGATATGAACATTTTTAAAATGATTCTTGGTGCAAACAGTTACAAATTGCTTTTCAGGAAAGTTCCCTCAGTTTACCTTGCCACTAGTGAAGTAAGAGTGAATCATTTTCCACAGAAACAATGCTAACATTGACTGTTATCATTAATGTTTCTTTACTAGTTTGAAAGATAAAAATAGTATTTCATTGTTTTCATTCTCATTTCTTTGGTTATTAGAAAGTATTAAGCACCAAGCATTTTTCCATCTACTAAATAAATTTCCTCTTTTGTGAATTGTCTATTCTGGTCCCTTGCTCGCTTATGGGTGGATCTTAATGTAGGGTTTTTTTTTTTATAGCAATGTATTAATTCCTTGTCATTTTGGAATATTTTAAAACTGGCCCTTTTATTTACTAATTTTTTTTTGTTTTAGCTCTCTTGGCATGCAGAAGTTTAAAATTTTTACATAGTCATCACTCCTTCATGATTTCTTCTATTGCTTTTAAACTTCATTATTTTCTTCCCTCCCTTGCAAGCTTAGAATCATTTTTGCCTTTTCTACATTTTCTGTGATCACTGGTTTTAATATATTACACCTTTAAATCACTCAAAATTTATTTTGATGTGTAATATCAGGGAGTGGCTAAGTAGAGTCTCTCTCTTTCTCAAAGTTGTCATTGCCTTCATTTTATGCATCTTCCTCCTTTTAAAAAATAATATATTCTGTTCTACTGAATTCTGTAACAGAATCACATCCTGTGTTATCTACTGTCAAATTCTGTATCCTTTTTTGAGCCAGTACCACACTGTTTTAATTTTTGTTGTTTTAGAACACAGTCCCAGAGTTAAGTGAAATGTGCTTGCAAACACATTTAAAAGAATTAATCCATCAGTAAATCAACAAAGCAAATGCCTGTTTGTGGTATTCTTTAGATCAGGGAATCCTAGTTAATCCTCATCCTCTCCCACTTAGTGAGTATATCATAACCCTGCCCCAACTCTGTCAGCATGGGGAGCTGCTTTCAGAATCTGTTCATTATTGTAATTGCCATATTCAAGTTTCACTCCATTCCAGCACGCACCCAAAATTTTTATTAGGAAATGTATACTGTGGTTAAAACCAACTACTAAGCCTATTTCAACTTTCAGTTACCCAAGATTGTTTCACCACCAAAACTTTTCTACCCATTTCTGTTCAAGAAATAGATGATTGGGCTCTACACAGAAACAGAACAGAAATGACTGATCAGATTGTTCCCACATGAAGGCTTCTTTTTTTCTAAGTGTCCAGTGGTTTTTAGTATATTCATAGAATTGTGCAACTACCACCCACAATCAATTTTAGTATTTTCATGTTCTTTATATATTATAGATACAAGTCCCTTATCAGATGTGTGAACATTTCCATCAACCCGAAAAGAAACCCCTTACCACTGAGCCGTCATCTCCCTTCCATCCTGGACATTCCGTATAAATGGAATCGTGCAGAACGTGGTCTTTTGTATCTGTTTCTTTTTGTTTACCATTATGTTTTCAGGGTTCATCCGTGTTGCAGCAAGCAACAGTACATCATTTCTTCTTATTGCCAAATAATAGTTCATTGTGTGTTTATTGCTTGTTTATCAGTTGATGGACATTTTGGTTACTAAGAATGATCTGTGAACATTTATGTACATGATTTCTTTTTTAAGATTTATTTATTATTTATTTATTTTTGGCTGCATCAGGTCTTAGTTGCAGCATGCGGGACATTTGTGGCAGCATGCGGGACATTCGTTGAGGTGCTTGGGCTCTTCATTTTGGCGCACGGGCTTCTCTCTAGTTGTGGCATGTGGGTTTTCTCTTCTCTGGTTGTGGCACACAGGCTCCAGGGCACATGGGCTCTGTAGTTGTGGTGCTCGGGCTCTGTAGTTGAGGTGCACGAGTAGTTGTGGTGTGCAGGCTTAGTTGCCCCGCGGCATGTGGGATCTTAGTTCCCTGACCAGAGATCGAACCCGTGTCCCCTGCATTGTAAGGCAGATTCTTTACCACCGGACCACCAGGGAAGTCCCTGTGTACATGATTTTGTGTAGGTATAGGTTTTCACTTCTCTTGGGTAAATAACTAAGAGTGGAATTGCTGGGTCATATGGTAACTGTTTAACCTTTGAGGAACTGCCAGACTGTTTTCCAAAGTAGCCACACATTGTGCATTACTGCCAGCAGTGTATGATTTCTCCACATCCTAGCCAACACTTGTTATTATCTGTCTTTTTGATTACAGCCATCCTAGTGGGTATGAAGTGGTATCTCATTGTGGTTTTGATTTGCATTTCCCTGATGGCTAATGATGTTAAACATCTTTTCCATGTGCTTATTGAAGGGTTGTATATCTTCTTTGGTGAAATATCTCTTCAGATCCTTTGCCCATTTTTTAATTGATAATTTATCTCTTTATTATTGAGTTGTAAGTGTCTTTATGTATCCTAGATACATGTCCCTTATCAGACACATGATTTGCAAATATTTTCTCCTATTCTGTGGGGTTTGTTGATAGTGTCCTTTGAAGCATAAAAGTTTAAATTTCAGCAAAGTTCAGTTGATCTATTTTCTTTTGGTGTCATACCTAAGAAGCCATTGGAAAACTCATTCTTTTTTAAAAAATTTTATTGAAGTATAGTTGATTTACAATGTTGTGTCAATTTCTGTTGTACAGCAAAGTGATTGAGTTATACATATATATATATATATATATTCTTTTTCATATTCTTTTCCATTGTGGTTTATCACAGGATGGAAAGCTCATTCTTTCACTGAGACCCACTAGTCATCTTTAGTGTGGTATTTTACATGGTTGTATATTTAAGGCCCTTCTGGGATTTGTAATAAAGAATTTATTCTCTTTCCTTCCAGAAGCTTAAAGCTAACAGAGGGCCAGGAAGCACTGGTCTCTCTTCATCGCCAGTCCTTGTCTTGAACTGCTCTCCAGATCCCTTGATTTCACCGGGGTCATCTGAGCCAGTACAGTCTCCACGTATCCTATGGCAGGTGGCTGATCCAGCAAGGGGCATGCAGTGGTGAGGACTCCTTCAGTTCCAGCTCAGTAGCTGAATGGCTGGGTTAAATATATGGAAAGGCAGCAGAGCTACTGCCCAGGCTTCTCCTTTTTTTTAACCTAATGATGGTTCTGGAAGAGACTGGCCTGCCATTTCCTAGAATCCCAGCAAATGCCCATGAATATGGGTACTCCTGCTGACCAGACTTAGGGACCCGATTTCTTTAGGGTTTAAGGTTATATTCTGTCAGGTTTAAGTAGGGAAGACAAGACAGTCTATTAAAAATAAAGGGAAAAGAAGAGCCAATTTGGAAATGCTACAGAAAGGACGTAGGCGAGTGACAGCTGTCAGTAAGGCTCCCACCTCCGCTGTGCTGTTAGTGCCTTTGAAAAGACAATAGCTCAAAGGTCCCATTTTAGAACACTCAAGATCTTGAAATGTTTCTAAAATAATTTTTCTCTCAAAGGTTTACTGATGAGCACCAGACTGTTAGAATAATTCCCCCTAACTGATGGCCACGCCCCTGTTCTCAGAAGAGGGTGTAGGTACAGTCTTCGGGGTTGAGGGTCATCGACCAGGATGCTGTGCTCCTAAGAGCAGCACCAACAGGCAGTGCAGGGACCTTTCATTGAGTTCTAGCCATAACCCACAGCCTGTCTGGAAGGCCTGACTTCACTCAGCCTTGGCAATCAGAAAGCATCTGGCAGAGATGGGAGCTGATAGACGGGCACACATGGCAGAGGAGCTGGTGGTGCAGTGACTTCATGCCTGCTAGACCTGAGACTTTTCCCAAGTTGTTTCTCATGGTGCCAGAAGCACCAAGAAAAGGGGAAAAAGTTTTTGTAGTTATTTCTGTGTCATTTATAGCATCTGAAATTCATCTAAGACCTTGCAAATACTGTTTGTTGTTCAAGCACCCCATTTTTCCTGTTATATAGTCTTGAGTTCCTCTGCTCATATTACAGTGCAGTGAGCTTTTATATCATGATTATGTTAAGATGGATAGATCGATTGATCCATAGATCGATAGATAGGAGACTGGATGCAATTGGCTACCACACAGAATGTTTACTTGACATGGAAATGGACTCTTCCCTAAGGGTCAAAGTAGAATCCGTTTGTTTTGCAAAAGGATTACTTGTAGAATTGCTTTCAGCTATCCACACTGCCCTGCAAACGAACCCCGCCCCCACCACCAAAAAAAAAAAGACAAATGCAGTATACACCCATCTCTTAAGCATTGTATTATGTTAAGAAGGTGGTATTCTATAAAGCTGCATCTCTTACCAGGCCCTCACTCTCTTTATCCCTCTGTGCTATTGTCATCTCTGCTTAGGTTGGACTCTCTTCTATGAATGAGAGAAAATAAGAAAATTGCCTGTTTTAGGCAATGCAGGTGTGTTTCAGAGATTTAGAGTTGAGGAGTCAAGTAAATATTTTGGCAGCCCAACAAAGGTAAGCAAGGGAGAATGCACCTCATGGGCTTTTCAAATTACAGGCCTGTCCAAACACTGCCTTCCTCAAGAGCTGCTGGTCAGGGCCAAAGCCTACCCTGCTCGGCAGTGGCGACAAGGCCCGGCCGAGAAGTGGGCTCGCTTCTCTCACTGACCCTGGCCCTGTGCCCAGTAGGACGCTGTTGGACTTTGATCCCTTCGACCTGAGAGGAAAGATACTTATCAGTAAGGGAGAGATCTTTCCTCCTTAACAGATTCTAATCACATAGCTTCCTCTTCCTTGCTGAAAAAATCCCCGATAGCTTTTTCTCCCCTTTTAAATTGTAACGCTGAAGAGACGGGGCATAACATCTCAGATAACTTTTTCAGTATAACTTCATCCATCTCGAGCGTTAGGAGGTGGGCAGCTATGAAAGAGGACCCGGAAGTAGCATGTCTCAGGGGGGCTGGGCATCCAGGTGCACCCCAAGTGCATCAGTCTAGGTGATTTCTGGGTCTCCTGGTTTAAGAGTAGAGACATCCCAGAAGGAGGTTGCTCTGACCTGCTAGTGGCATGTCTCCTCCATTCAAGCTGTGCTTTGTGTCTCTTCTAACAGAACCGCAGACGTGAAAACTCCCTCTCTTCCTTGCCCTCCCCCAGTGGCTTCCACTGGATCACCTTGGCAGGGCCTCATCCGAGGAGGGAGGGAGGGCTGGCGGGAGGAGGGTGGTGGCTGCACCAGCGGCCCCTTTGATCACCTCCCTCCGGGTTCCAAGCCCCACCGCCAGCAGGCCAGCCAAAGGCCCGGCTCTACTGATCTGATGAGGTGCTGAATAGGACCCGAGGGGCAGTGACGGGAGTGAGAAGAAAGCCTCGGGAATGAAAAGGAAACCCTGTGAACCTGCTTGGCTTCACTGGCCAGATTTTCCTACCAGGGAGCCGCTCAGTTCCTGCCAGCTCAGCCGCCTGCCCCTCACCCCAGCCCCTCCTGTCTCTGCTTTTCAGACCCAGTGTGTGTTTTGTGTTTGAATCATGGCTGCTCTCCCTGGTTCTCAGGCTGGGAACCCACTGCGCCTGTTTCCATGGTCACTGGGAAGCGCTCAGCGCCATGTGCTTCAAAGGGAACCTTTCCCCTCCCGGCGCTTGAGCTTGCCCGCCCCAGGCGGCCACACAATAAGCAGCTCCTCCGAGCCAGGCCTCTGACCCTCGCTTGCCAGGAGGAAAACCTTGCCTCTGCCAAGTG
Organism: Physeter macrocephalus; assembly: GCF_002837175.3. Taxonomy (NCBI): domain Eukaryota; kingdom Metazoa; phylum Chordata; class Mammalia; order Artiodactyla; family Physeteridae; genus Physeter; species Physeter macrocephalus. Next base: position 5,353,730 of record NC_041232.1, on the reverse strand, counting down.
AGGCTGTGCAGCCTCGGAGAAATACCCTCAGCAGAGCGTGTGGATGTGCACAGGGTAGGCGAGTGCACGTGCACGCCCGTCTCGCGTGCCCCTGCTAGATTTGGATGGAACGTAGAGATTACAGGTGGTGAGCCTTTGGGAGCCTTTCTGAAGTTGAAGGAAAGAACAAAGCCTAAGCCCCTTATAACTGGAAGAGAGGTGGCCTCGTTGGGGGTAGGAGAGGGGAAGGAAGAGGAGGCTTGGACTGAAGAAGGTCGTGGGACTGACAGGCCATGTGGGACTTTCTCCATTAGCCTTTGGGGTCAGCAGAGAATGGAGTCAAGGCAGGTGGCCCTGGCTTCCTGTCCCCAGAGCCAGGGTGAGGGGGGTATCTGCTCACTCCTCCAGGACCACGGATGCCCGAGCAGTCACCCTACCCATCACCTCCAGGTTTGACTTTCATCTTTGCTTGTTAGTTGAATAATGCAGAGGAGTGGAGCCTCTCACATTGTTTGGAGAGACAGAATCAGTGTTAACCATCTGGGAGGGCTGCTGTACAGTGATGCTGGAAGTAAAAGGTGAATGTCCTCTGAGAACTCACCTTTCAAATGTCAAGCCTGCCCCGCTCGCTTGGGGCCCAAGATGTTAATTCCTGCCTTGAGCTTCCTGAACTAGAGCATGTGTGGGAAATTGGATGTTTCTCCAGCTGTTAATTCGCTACCTATCTTTACCTTTTGTAATATTTTGATCGTACCTTCTTTTTCTCTTGCTCATTTGCCCCTTCTATAAAAACTGTATCTCTTTCCTTTTTACAAAACTATCTGAAATGGTACTTCTCTCGTTTGCATGCTCAGATGATGAGGAAGGACATGCAAGGATGGCACAAGTTCTGTGTATTAAAAAATGTCATCTGGGGCTTTCCTTGTGGCGCAGTGGTTGAGAGTCTGCCTGCCGATGCAGGGGACACGGGTTCGTGCCCCGGTCCAGGAAGATCCCACATGCCGCAGAGCGGCTAGGCCCGTGAGCCACGGCCGCTGAGCCTGCGCGTCTGGAGCCTGTGCTCCGCAACGGGAGAGGCCACAACAGTGAGAGGCCCGCGTACCGCAAAAAAAAAAAAATGTCATCATCACCATGTCCTGTTTGGTGGGCAGAGTACATGCTCCAAATTGTATTCTTACTAGTGGGAGTTGGAGACCTTGAGCTGTTCAGAGTCTGGCCGTGGCCATGGGGTCCAGGGATAGCTGTTCACCTGAGTGCATGCTCCTGGAGGTGATGGCTTCCCTCATTCCAGGTTCTGAGCCAACTCTCTCAAGATTCTTTATCTACCTCGACATGCAGAAATTAATGGTGGTGTGATTTACTTTGGCCCTTTTAGGTGTCAGGCACGTGTCTTGAAGAAACTAGGAAAGAGAGGTTAGGGTTCTTGATTCACTTGAACCTTTTGGGTTTTCTGTCTTTCCTTTCTCCCCAGTGTCAGGCCTAACTTGAGCATAGTACTTCAAGGCTGAATGAATGAGCACTGTTTTCTTTCTGTGTGTTCTCAGGACAGAACTAAATGGGACGGGTGTGGGATGGCAGGTGGAGAGTGCATTGGTGATGGCTCTTGACTTGAATTTAGCAGTTCTTCAGAGGAAGGTTATTGGTTTTTCACCAGTTATGCTAACGACTCTCCTTGTTGGCAGCTTTAATAGAAGGATTAGGAGAATTGGATGTCTCTCACCACTCGAAATTGATTCTCCAATTCAGTTCTATCGTTTGTCCAAGTTCTGTGGCTGTGATAGTATGGGGAGCCAATTAATCTTTTTTGTTACCAAGAAGGTTTATTCAGTTATTGGGCCAGGGTTTGTCATTTAAGGTGCAGATGTGTACAGGATGTTAAATTTACTTGGTGGCTCAGAACTACAGCTTCCACATACTCCTTTGCCCTGGTTGCCATGGTCCCTTGATCTGCAGAGGTAGCTTCGGGGTGTCCACGGGCCTCCAACCACCCTCTGGGCACTGCAAGGCCATCATGGGGAGAAAATCAGGACGGACTCCTTCAGGTCTTTGCTTATAGATTGCTTTCTCTTAAAAGTCTTTCTGGGTCTGTGGTGTGTTAGCAAGGGAAGGCTTCACAGAAGAAGTGAAACTGAACCTTCAAGAATGGGTGGGTTTGGGGTAAGAAAGGGATGCAGGAGGAAACGCCAGGAGTGGGGCCAGCAGGAGTAGCCTGCTGGTGTGTAGTTGGTGTATCCCAGGGTCGGTCAGAAAGAGCGACTTGACCCGGCCGTGTGGTTTTAGTAGACAGGAGATCCCCTTGGTAGGGAAGGCATTTCCAGGGAGTGTGTCAAGAGGTGTGCAGAAGAGGAACACACAGTGGAGGGGAGGGGCACGTGGTCCCAGCAGAGGAAACCAGGATGTGATTAGGCCTAGAAATAGATTCCCAGTTTGGACATTTCTGTGATGTTGCTGTAAATTGCTATTCTGTGGCAATTTAAGTAAAAGAGAGGAATAAAACTTAACGTATCAGAGGCCTTAAAATGTAAAATCCCAGAGAAGTTTTACATGATTGAACTAAAGTGGTACTTGGTAGAACCTGCCCGGCCAACGCAAAACGCAAACAGGGCTCTAGTTTCCCTTCCTCTTGGCACTAATTCTTTTTACCCTGAATCTTCTCTCTCTCTCTCTAAATTGTGGTTCAATATATACATAACATAAAGTTACCATTTTAGGCATTTTCAAGCATGCGATTCTGTGGCATTAAGTGCATTCACGTTTTGTGCCACCATCACCACCATCCATCTCCAAAACTTTCTCATTTTCTACAGTTGAAACTCGGTACCCGTTAAATACTAACTCCGCCTTCATCCCTCTCCCCAGCCCCTGGCAGCCACCATTCTACTTTTTGTCTCTATGAATTTGACTACTCCAGGTGCCTCATGTAAGTGGAATCATATAATATTTGTCCTTTTATATGCTTTTTTACTTAGCATAATGTCTTTATGCTGTAGCACGTATCAGAATTTCCTTCCTTTTTATGGTTGAGTAATATCCCACTGTATTTATACACCATGTTTGTTTATGCATTCATCCTCGATGGACATTTGGGTTGTTTCCATCTTTTGGGTATTGTGAATAATGTTACTATGAACACAGGTATACAAATGTCTCTTTAAGACCCTACTTTTGGTTCTTTTGGGTATATACCCAGAAGTGGAATTGCTGGGTCATATGGTAATTCCATTTTCTACAACAGTTGCACCATTTTGCATTCCCACCAGTAATGTACAAGGGTTCAATTTCTCCACATCCTATCAACGCTTCTTGTTTTCTGTTTTGTTTTGTAGAATAGTCATCTTAAGAGGTGTGAGGTGGTTTTTCACCGTGATTTTGACTTGCATTTTCCTAATGATTAGTGATGCTGAGCATCTTTTCATGTGCTTATTGGCTATTTGTATATCTGCTTTGGAGAAGGACTATTCAAGTCCTTTGCCCATTTTTTAATTAAGTTGAAATCCAGATTCTCCGGTTTTTTTTTTCCGTTTGTGGCCTGCGCTTTTGGTGTCTCTTCTCTCTCTTTTGCACTTGCTCCTTAATTCATCATCAGCTAACATTTTCTTACACATAGAAAGTTATACAAGCATATCTTACTACTTGGTCTTTGTTTAGAATTTACTGTTGTCCTGAGAATTCCAGAAAGGAAGAGAAATTTTGCTTCCTGGGCCAGGCTCTCAGGGACTCAACATGTTGGAAGATGTGCTGTTGTGGATACAAAGAATGATATGGAACTGCACAGAAGGTTCCAAGGCTGTTCCTAGGCTGGCCACAGGGGTCCAGCAAGCTGGCTACACTATTCTGTGGTTGACCCCTTGCAAATGGGGAGCTCCTGTCTGCCTCCGTGGCCAGCTGCCACCAGCCCCATGGTGTGAATGGCGAGGAAGTGGGGGCTGGCGGCTGGCCGGGCTCCAGGATGCAGCCTTTGCTGGCGGAGAACCAAGGCGGAGGGGGAAAACACTCTTGTGTATGAGAGAAGTAGTGCCAGTTCCAAAACCTATAATTCCCAAGTTTAAAAAAGAAAAAAAGATTTTTCAACCAAACTGTGCTTTTATCTTTGGATTCTGAATGGGGGATTGTTCACACAGCTAAGCTGGCTGCAGAAGCCAGGCCAGTTAAAACAATATGCAGGCAGCTCTCCTCCAAGTAACCAGAAACTGTTGGCTCAAAGGACCCTGAACCAAGGAACCAACCTGCTGGGAGACGTTTTCCAAGTAACTCCAAGCAACGGCCTGAATGTAAATTCTCCTGCTGGGGAATGGCACTTTGGCAAATGAAGACCCTAATTAGAGATGGAAGGGTTTCTATTTTGTTTTTCTTTAATCCTTACCCTGGGGCCTTTGCAGGGCCGCCATGTCTCTGCTTGTGTGCAAAGAAATTTCCAGCTTCTCTTTGTAACAAGATCCTCTTTTGGGAAAGAAGCAACAAGCTGACAATGTGGGCCCACCGCAGCCGGGGGACCCCACCACCACCCTAACCCAAAACAAAGAGCTCGGTCTGGGCCAAGAGCTGGGTCACCTGGATTGGCCGGTCGTTTGAAGCTGTTGGCCAAGTTGGATCCCAGGCTGCCCCCCTGCCCCATGAGATGCTCAAATCCATGCTTAGACTGCAAGTGAAGTTTCTTAAGTCCCGAAGGAGAACAGTGAGAACAAAATGCAAAGCAGTGAGGGGGAACTGCAGCTCTGAGGTGCCAAGGCCAAGGTCGAATTGGCACTGGGTGGTGGGACCCTCTTATGTCTTCAGCCTTGCACATGAGTCTATGCTTCTCGATCTTGGCCATGAAATGGAGGGGCTATGCTCCTTTCAGACTGATCGCTTCTTAGTTCTTGATTATCCGGAAGTAACGTGTGTGTAGAGAATCCACATACACCGTTTTGTTTTGTTGTGGGTACATCATTGACTTGCTCAGGGGCTAGAACAGATGATCTCTCTCATTTTTACTCTTTTGTCCTAAAAAGGCAAATGAGCACTGTTCTCTGGGCCCAAAGTATAAGGCTGTTGGTAAATGATAGAATCAGTTTTAGACAATTTAGATAATTACCATGAGCACGAGTGATGTGCCTTTTCCTAGCTGATCTTTGAGGCACCCTTCGTCCTTCACGTTGGTAAGTGTGGGAAGGGCGTGTGAGAACTTTGTGTGCCTGAGCATTTTATGCACAATTGAGGGCTGTTACCTTATTCATCGTTAAGTTCACTGGATGCTTGTGCCTGAGTGACTTTAAAAGTTCATAAGGAGAAATTACACTTTTTGGAGTCAAATGTGTGAAGCACGCTTCTCCTGAGTTCCGTGCTGAGCCCTGGGCCACACTCTGTCCAGATAGAGTGTCCTCTGGTGTTCACAGCTCCGGGAGCCAGTTGATACCCGCCTTTAAGATGAATACACTGAGTCTCGGGGAGGAGACTTACCCACAGCCACCTCCTGGCTCTGTCCAGGTCCTGAGGTAACTTCAGACCTGCTCTTTCTAGGCCACCCCAGCTCCTCTTTGCCCGTTAGTTCTGTCCTTTGAATTAGAAGCTGAGCCTACAGACGGCAGTTCTTCTTCCACTTGTGCATGTGTAACAGGACAGACAGACAGATTCCTGACCAACAGTCCACGCCCCCCACTGGGGAGGAGCCCAGAGCTGCCACCCATTCCTGGTTGTCATGTGCCAGAGGGACGTGTCCACTGCGTCTGTTTCCCACAAGCCCTCAGCTTGCTCAGACCGTCTGAAGTGAGGTTTCAGGGAACCCCAGGACGTCTGTCTTCCCGTGCCATGCCTGTGGTTAGGCCGCTGTAGCTCGGCCGCTGCCTGGCAAGATGATGCCGGTGGAGAGTATCCTGTCAGTGCCAGCAACTGGCCCTGTTCCAACCTCGCATTCGTGCTTAAATTTTCATTGGGGCTTGTAGAAATTACTTAAAGTCATTGGGAAACTGGTAGATCCAGAAATAAAAAGACAACTAAGTTTTTAGAGGCCATGTTGATCCTTTTAAAGAGATAAAACAAAAGAAAACCTTCCCACCATGGCCTCGATTTATCCTGTCACTCTTTGGGGAATGTGGTGCTTAGGTGACAGAATGTGGTAGCAACTTGACCCTTGTTGTTATAGAAAATCTTGGCCATGTTACACACTCACAGCTAATTTAAAGCTGTATTAGACTGAAAGGAGGGTATATGATCATTTGCATGTCAACTTGTACCTAATGATCAGCTTAAACCGTTGCCTGCTAAACTTGTGATGACAGTGGGCTTGGAAAGGGAGTAACGTGTCAGGAACCAAATTCTATCACAGATTTTCAGTTGCCGGTGTAGCTATGACACGGAGAAAACTGAACAATAGTAGATTTACGGCAATGATGCTTCACTCCGTTAGCGTGAGGAACTGTGTGGGGTGGGCCTGGGTTGGAGTGGGTACCGTTCTCTAACATAAGCAACCACAGGCGTCACAGAATATTGGTGGTGGTCTTTCCCAGAACAGCCTAGCATTGTTAATAATGTTAAAATATCTCCATGCTCAGAAGAGAAAAAAAACAAAACAGTGCAAAAGTCTTCATAGTCTTAATATTGTTCCCTAAATATCTTTCCCTGTATTTTTCCTCTTGCCCTGGTTATTTCCATGTTGCCAGAAAGTCACACAGACGTGCGAGGGCTGAAACAACAGTGAGGATCCTCGCCCAAATCTTGCCCCTAGGAAGAGCTGAGAAATGTCACTCGAATTACCACTGTTCTTCTTGCTTTGTGCTCCCCGCTCCCCGCCACTTTTTTTAATTGTTTTTTTTTGTTTGTTTGTTTTTTAACAAGGCAGTTTAATAGTAGTGGCATCTTTAGTGTCACTCAGTCATCTGAAGTCATTTGTTAATGCCCTACATGCCCTCAGCCCTTTCCCCCCGGAGCAGTAGCCCCGTGGGCTGCTTGAGCTGTCGGGCAGGCTTACGTGTTGTGATTTCTCATGTCTGTGGGTGGGATCCCTGAGCCAGGGCAGCTCAGCAGCGCACTGCACAGAAGCCAGGGTGGGCACAAAAGCTTGTGGACCATTTTACTGCAACCCCCTCGTGTGACCAGAAGCAAAGACACCCGAGGCTCCTAGCAGTGGTGAAAGGATGCAATGAGCTTGACTCTAAGTGGCTCCCTTTTGTAGCTCAATGTAGAAGAACCGACTGCATCTTTAGATTTCATTCCTCTGTTTATTAAGTACCTCCTATATCCCAGGTCTTCTGCTAAACGCTGCTGATACAGTGGTGACTCAGATAGACAAGTCCCCTGCCCACAGGGGGCTCACAGGCAGTGGGGGGATGTAGAGGACACCAGCAAGTACACACACACACACACACAACAGGCTGAGTGCAGCCTGTGATGTGCATCGCAAGACCAATAAACAGGGGTGGGAGGGTGAGTGGGGTGTCTCTCCACATAGGCTGCCTTGAGCTGAGAGCCCAGGGTCAAGGTTCCTGGAAAAAAAGAGGGAAACATTCCCACACTCCTCACCACGTCACAGTGTGCCTGCCTCCGCACCTACCCGCTCCGGCACCTGCTCTTCAGCACATCTGCCACGTGAGGTGTGAGCTCTTGATTCCTGTGATTCCTGTCACTTTCTAACCATCAGATGGCACTTCACTACCATATATGTCCTATCTGCCAAGTAATAAAACAAGAGCACTCAAGTCTTGCAGAAAGTTAACGGCTTATTTTAGCTATCTTGTTAAATATTATCTACTTGACTATTTGGTGACAACTGCTTTCAAACCCTCTAAAATTTATATAATGTGCTGTGAGATGTAAAAGGATGTACTATATGCAAAATCTTTATTCTAATAATTGCCAAAAACTTACCGTGTGGGTTTTTTTTTTTTTTAATGCTAAGTTGTAGCCTAAGAAACCCAAAGTTTAATTGAAACTTAGTCCGGTTTTGGTGTATTGCTTCGAGTTAACATCGTTCCTTCCAGACTTCTTGCCCTCTCCCAGTGGCTTTAAGAAGGGAAGGAAGGAAAGGGGAAAAAAACAGCCCAAAACTGATTAACATGCAGACTGGCTTGGCTGATGAGACTTGTATCTTCTACTCTGAATTAAATAATGTTGCAAGAGGTCAGCTGATCATCCCTATGTCTGTGGTCCTGGCAAAGGCTGCGGTCACAGTTCACGCAGAGCTTCCCGGTGCATTGACCTTGCCTTCGCTTCAGAATCTAGAAACCAGACCACCCAAGCGCCCTCTCAGCCCACGATCAGTGCATTTGGGAAGGTGAAGCGGTGTCTGACCACCTACGGAAGACGCAAGTGTGGAGACAGGTTGCAATGAGCTAGAGAACTTTCTCTTTAGAAAAAAGTAAATGGGAAGCAAGGCTTTGCCAGGGCAAGGGGTGGGAGCTCTAGCAAATAAAAGGTTATACTAGAACCCACTTCCTTTGTTTGTTCTACTAAGTAAAGTCTTGCTAACACTGAATAATTATAGTAGGAAAAGCCTGAATGAGGCCATCCTTTCACTTGTTCAATGAAGGTTAATTTAAGGAACTTAAATTCAAGGGTTAATTTAATGAGACTTGAGATAAAGCTTGAATTTAGGGATTTTTGCAAATTACCTGTTAGAAGAAGTGGAAACAGAAGTGTATTTGTTCCTTAATACGTGAGTGACCTCTTAGTATTTAAGTGATTACTGATTAACCAAGGAGTTTCAAATAAGACTTTTCATATTCTGATTTAAAGTACTTGCCCCGGCTGAGAGAGAGCTGGCTTATGTTGGGGTGGGCTGGGAGCAGTGGGGGGCTGCTGTACCTCACAGAAACGTGCCTTCAGCTGGAGAAACATCCCTCCCCTTCTGGGTGAGGCTCCCCCATGTCCTTGGGAGTGTGCACAGCAGTGCACAAAGCCACCTGTGCAACTCATTTTTATCCAGGAGACTTGAAATGGGAGAGAAACGTAACGCTTGCCTAGAGAGAAAGGTGGTCTGGTCCCTGTATTCTAGATAAACTGAGACAGCGGTGCTCTGCCCCCACAAATGGTCTTTGGGGGCAGAGCTGGTGAGTGGCAGAGACGGACTCGGCCCAGCTCAGGAGCCTACTCGTTTATTTCCATTACTGAAGTGGGGCATTTTTCAGGCAGAAATCTGAGGGGTTGTTGAAGGCCAAAGATGTAAGGCAGTGGCCACTCAACGTGCACCTGCACAGTGTTTTAAGTATAAATTAGGTGTCAACACTTCAGTTGGAAGATTTTAATATAAAAATCTGCATTTCTACCTTCTCTTGAAAAATGAGAAGGTCCGGCAGTGCTGGTGCCCCATCCCTGCTGATCAGGATCACCTGAGCTGCATGGACCCTGCCGCCATCAGACAGACGTGCCCCGACCAGTCTGCTGCTGTCCCCACCACTCAGCTGCTTTCCTCTCACCGTGGCAGCATATGTGCTGCCGTCAGCCTTCTATCTGGCCCTGTGGGCAGCTGAGTTTGTGATCTCCATTGAGTGATTTTTAAACTGCCAGGGAAATACCATCAAGGTTGTCTGCAGAAGGTTTAGTGAATCAGATGTGAACACAGACCACTATTTTCTGATGGTCAAACAGTGAGTATGAAGAAGAATGCAAGATGAGTTGGATTTGCCAGATTCTTTTATGCCTCTGATTTGTGTCAAGCACTGTAAGACCAATGTAGGGTGACCACGTCATTTGTCATCCATGCTAGAACACTTTTGAGAATGGAAGGGGATGCTGTCACTATTCTTTATGGTGGGAAGACAAGTGTAAATCACGGCTGTCCCAGGCATGCTAGGGACAGGACATATGACCGTGCTAGGCCTCTACGACATGAAAACAGGAAGCTTACATTCCATCAACCAGGGTGAGTGAAGTAAAGGTTTATAAGAGGGGCTCACACGGAGGCTACAGTGGTATAGAGATGGTTCTGGAAAAAATGGGCAAGACTTTGCAGAGAAAGGAGGCTTTTGGGTAGGTCCTTGAGCGTGAGGAGGGCTTTGAGAGGTAGAGAAGGGTCCAGGAGAGCCATTCAGAGAAAAGGAATAGCCTAAGCAAGAAGGTGTTTGTGTGTCTTAATTTTTCAGAATTGGGGCGACCATATGTCAGGAGCACACAGTGCTTTGGAGGCAGACAGCCGGAGAGGGTTTCTGGATTCATGTGATGGTGGTTCCATTAACCTGAGACAAGTAATGTAGGAGACAAGTAATGTAGGTTTGAGAGAAACTTGGTGGCTGATTTTGGCTGTATTGAATAGGAGCCCTGGAATCCAAGAAAGGGGTGGGGGCTGGAGGTTGGGAAGTCATTAGTGGGGGAGTGTGTTTTCAAACCAAGAGTCTGAATGAGCTTGTCCAGGAAGAAAATACAGACCAGGAAGAGAAAAGGGGCCAGCACAGGATTCCAAGGAAAACTTGGAATAAGGGATGATGAGAGGGGAAAGCCAATAAAAGAGATTAAGGAGGAGTTGAGGAGAGCGGTATGTCAAGAGATTAGTGTTTGGAAATTTCCAGAGGCAAGCAGGCAGTGAGTGGGACCACGTAAGAGTCATCAAGGGGAACCTGAACATGTGAGAGAGGAGAGAGGCCAGCCCGTGAGCACAGAGCAGTGTTCACAGGGTTGTGGACCAGCACAGAGGACAACCCAGGCGAGGGAGCATGACCTTGTCGTGCATTCAGTTAACACATGTGTATCCATTAGTTTTTGCTGCATAATAAACTACCCTGAAACCTAGTATCTTAAAAAACAGCAGTTCTCATTTGTTCATGATTCTATGGGTCAGCTGAGCAGTTTTGGTCTGGGCTAGCTTGGCTGATCCCTGTGGTCTGCTGGCGGTTCTTTGGGGCCTCGCTCGGAACAGTGGTACCTTCTCAGTCCGTGCTCTCATCATCCAGGAGGCTGGCCCAGGCTTCTTCATGTGGTCGTCTCAGGGTTCCCAGCAGCAGAAGAGGGCAAGCCCAGTGCACAGGCACTTACCAAGCCTCTGCAGGCATCATATGTGCTAATGAACCACTGGCCAAAGCAAGTAACATGACCAAGCTCAAGTGCAAGGGCTGTAGAAGTAAACTCCATCTCTTGATGGGAGGAGCCACAAAGTATTGTGGCCATTTTTTCCCCATCTACCCTGACAGGTGTGAATTTCTCGTAACAGTTGGCCAACGGAGCTATTTGATGCTTTGGGTCAATCATGTAATTCTCAATTGAGCCAGGAAGGATTGAAGATCACAGTGGAGCAATTTAAATTCTGAAGACTCATCTAATTGTGGAGATTGTTTCACTTCCGCTCCAAATGAAAACTGAAGGTGGTGCAGGGGAAAACAATGCCGCTGTATTCATGAGAGCAAGCTAAAGAGATTACTAAAGACATTGATATGCCTCGTTCAAAACTCAAACCCAAGTTCCTTCTCTCAAAGCAGCCTTGTCCAATTTGCAGCAATCAACACTTCTTAGCGCTGTGACTCATCTAAGACTAGATCATAGCTGCCATTAATTGGTGTCTTCAGTGTGCCCAAACGGTGGCAAGCACTTTACGCCCATGAACTGTCTGATCCCCCGAACAACCTTACGGAGTCCTGTCACTGGCCCATTTCTACAGATGAGGCGCCTGAGGATCAGAAGTGACTCGACAATGGGCACCTATTAAGGAAGTAATAGAATCGGGAATTTTAAAAAATCCCTCAGGCCACTGGGCTCCCAGGACTACGGGCAGCAGGAGCAAGTGCACAGGGACACGCGCCCCCCTTGCTGCCCCCTCCAGTCCTGACCATCCTCACGTTGATGTGATCTCCTGCGTGACCTGGCAGTCCCCATGGGCTCCCTACTGCTGGTCCAGCTTTACCATTCACGCAGATTCATTGAGAGTGGATTTGTTTTAGGATGCTGGGACAATTTTACATATCAGGAGGAGGTCTTACCTTGCTCAGTCTGGATAATTTTTAAAACCAGCTTTAGAATTTTCCTATATTAACTAGAATTAACAGCATTCACATGATGAAAGCTATTTATGTCATAAAAATTTCGCTTTTAAGCAATAAGAGCAATAATGGGAAAAGAATGTTTGTACATTCTGCCCCCACCCCTAATTTTTTAAAGTTCTTTATTGAAGTATAGTAGACATAATAAACAGTATGTATTTAAAGTGTACAATTTGATAAGTTTTGACCTACACACACACGCGCGCACACACACACACACACACACACACGTCCATGAAACCATGACCACAATAAAAATAATGAACTTCCCATCGCTCCAAAAAGTTCCGTCATGCCCCTTTGAAGCCCTTCCTCCCGCTTCTCTCTGTCCCTTGCCAATCCCCACACAACCATTATCTGCTTTCTTCTCTCTAGATTAGTTTGACTTTATATGAATGAAATCATACAATATGTACTCTTTAATCCGACTTCTTTCACTCAGCATAATTACTGTGAGATTCATCCATGTTGATTGTATCAGCAGTTTATTCCTTTTTAAATTTTAAACGAGAAAAGGGAACACTGCTTTTTTTCACTGAACTTGGCCCAGGACTATTGAAAGTACCTACAAAATTGTACATTAACCAACTAATGCCAGTGATGAGTTAATCTATAACTTCATCTGTTAGCTGTTAACGTGACCCCCAAACCTAACCTCTTCTTGACTGTCAGACCCTGATCCTGGGCACCCTTTCTCTCGGGGCTAAAACTGAAGTCGGGCTGTGGGGCTTGGGGAACCCAGTACTTGTGAGTCTTGGTTGGTCCCTGCCCAGCATCGTATCTAAATGTAGCACATCTTCATGCTCTCATGACAGTGGGACTTTGGGCTTTATGGTGGTGTGACCAGCAGAATAGGAGGAGCTGGGTGCTCAGTGAAAAGCCTGGGCTTCAGTCAACTCTCTTTTATTTATATACCTGAGCTATGCAAATGCCCAGTAGAAGCAAACTCAGTATATGGGCAGAAATTAGGGGACTTCTGTATTGTTTCAAAAGTACTCACTTTAGGATTTATTTTTTTTATAGTGAATTCAATTGGTATATTTGAAATTATTTTAATTTACGCTTCTTTTCAAGACTCCATCCCCCTTTAAGGCTAACATACACTTGTCTGCTAGAAAGTTCATTACAGTCAACCTTCTTCCTTTCACAAATCAGTTTTTAATAAACTCTTTCCTTAAATGCTTGGTTTCAGACCTCTTAGTATAGGAATGTTCTAGTAAACAGTTGCTTAAAATAATATGCAAAATACTTATATTCTTACTAATAGGTGCTGGTTAAATATATCTTTCAGTTATTTTTGGAAAACTAACATTGGATTTCCCTAAGTTTTGATTTTCTCCAAAAGGGAAAACTTAGACATGACAAAACATAAGGGACTATAAAGAAGTTGGGGGGCAGGGCTGACAGGATGCAGTCAGCTCTGAGTTGAACACCCTCCCCTGCTGCCAGTGGCTCTGACCTCGGGAAGTCACCGCATCCTTTGCAAATCTGGGACGTGGGACTAGGTGCTCTTTAATCCCATTCCAGGACTGAGAGGCACTTAATCGATTCAGATGGACCGTAGTCAAGGTCATTGTTGCCTAAGAGGCCCCCTTTGTCCCTCTGCATGAGGACTGCAGTGACTCTTCAGCTGGGCCATGCTGGTGCCAGGGGCTGGGGAAAGCAGGCTCAGTCTCTCCTCTGGATTTGGCTCACTGGTCCTTCCAAATGTCTACCCTCCTGCAGGGTACACAATTTGACTTGTTTAGCCTCAAAATGATGCCAGCCAGCCCCCACCCCCCCGCCTGCCTGATAGTTGGGTGCCTCTTGAACCAACCTTGGCATATTCTACAGTTGTCTGCTTGTTTGCGGTGGGGGGCAGTCCCATGGCACTTTGTAGTTTCAGCTCTCTCCACTTACCACAAACCAGACTGCCAAGCTCCTAGATTGTGAAACAAAGCGTAAGCACCTGGATCATGACCCAGCTCTTTTCCTGTTCTTCTTTTGAGACTTCCCCAACAGGAAAGGCTCTGGGTAATTGATAGAGATTATCCCTGATTCCCTTAATGTAACCTTCTTACTCTTTCCTTTTCCTGAGATTAAACTGTTTCTTTGCAAGAAGTCCTTTTCTTAATGACACAGTCATCGACCTATTATTGACCAAAGGAAGTGATCCAGCCCAACTTCACCTTTCTGTGGTTCATAGTCCCTTTAGTCTGTTTCATTATAATGACTTTCAAAGTTATTAACTGGTTTTTTCAATTTTCAGCACAGTTAAAGGCTATCAAACTGTATTTTAAAATTAATCTGCCTCTTGAAGCAATAATTGCCCATATATTTGTTGTTGGATAAGAGAGATGTTTTAATATTTGCTGAGTGAGGGTTCCGTGCACAGGATGATGAGTTGAGGTCTGAAGTAAAGGGGAGACACGTGAGCCCTGTCAGCAGGCACCTTTCTTCCCCTCCCCGCCACCCCCGCCTTCCCTTCATTCAAGGAAGTATTTCTTGCTGTGCACGCAGGGCCCCTTGTGTGACTACTGGAGCTCCAAGTTAAGAGGGACTAAATCTTCTAGGACTGAGCCTGTTCAGCATACGATTGTACCATCGTGGTAGGCATTCAAGAAATATGTGTTAAATTAACTCCTGGGGAAGACGGTCACTTAGAATTACACGTTTCCCTGTAAGCACACAGTGAGCAGACTGAGCTTGTGCAGGGGTCAGAGAACCCTTTTCCAGAGAAAATAAAATTTCAGTTAGTGATCCAAAAATGTCAGTAAACTATAGGGGCTGCTTGGACACTGTGTCACAAACTAACCTGTGGGTGTGCTGCCTGCTACTGAGAGAAAAAGAGTCAGTAAGTAGTAGTCAGTGTTTATATGATGGCCTTGGGAGTGGACTGTAATGCGTAATCACCATGCAACCGAGCACCGCCTCTTCCCTTCGTGGGACTTGATGTGTTTGCAGGGTCTGTGGCCTCAGCCAGCACCTTGTGTGTCCAGCTCCTGGCCAGCCTTCCCTTCCTCTTCATCCGGGCAGCTTGGTCTCCATGAAGCCCTTCCCGACCACGCCAGCGCATAGTACACACCACCCCCATCCAAGCTCATCTGTTCCAGACCTGTTTGGAGCCTCCCTCAGGGTGGTCCCACACAGTTGGGCTCTTGATCCATTTGTTTCCCTTGTTGGTCCAGCTCCCTCTCTCTAAGTCAGGAGATTGCAAGCTCTGCACAGGCAAGCTCACATTCCTGACTGCTTTGCAGCCCAGGTGGCGGGGCAGGATGGGACTGTGAACCCAGGAGCAGGAAGTACCATTGCCTGACACCGGGCAGGGATGCCCGAGAGCATCTTTTTCCTCCAGCTCAGGTCCTTTCTCGGCCTGAGGAAGGCCTGCTTGGTGCCTATTCAGCTTTTCCCCTTCCCCTTCCATCATCACCACCATTGTTGTGACTATTGAGCGCCAGGCCTGGAATGCATTTGGAAAAAAATGAGTGTACTTTCAATGTGGCCTTCAGCTTGTTGGCCTATAGAAATGTGATTCTAAGGCTTGTTCTTTGAATTAGACACTAAAATATGGCCTTTCTGCGTTTAATTCACATTATGTTTTATAGCCTAACCTGTGATCTGAGCTGCTGCAGCCTGTATCCCCCCTCCACACGCATAGTCCCGTCACCAGAATCATTCGTAACGGCAAAGCAGTCGTGACTTATTGCAGGGAAGTGGAGATTAGGTGGGCAGTTGGCATCCAAGTTCTGTGACTTGGTTAACTCAGCTCAGTGTGTGTTTGGAGACTTCATTCAGGAAAGCATGTGTTATAGGGACTTCCCTGGTGGCACAGTGGTTAAGAATCCACCTGCCAATGCAGGGGACACGGGTTCGAGCCCTGGTCCGCAAAGATCCCACATGCCACGGAGCAACTAAGCCTGTGCACCACAACTACTAGCCTGTGCTCTAGAGCCCACGAGCCACAACTACTGAGCCTGTGTGCCAAAACTACTGAAGCCCACGTGCCTAGAGCCCGTGCTCCCCAACAAGAGAAGCCACGGCAATGAGAAGCCTGCACACCGCAACGAAGAGTAGCCCCACTTCGCTGCAACTAGAGAAAGCCCGCGTGCAGCAACAAAGACCCAATGCAGCCAAAAATAGATAAATAAATTAATTAATTAATTTATTTTTTTAAAAAAGCATGTGTTTTGTGAAGAAAAATGGGACTTAAACTTGAAAATGGCATTCTTGTCTTTCTGAATTTTTATCATCCTATTATCACAGAAGACTTTTGGAACTTACATTCTATTGCTCTGTCCAGTCAAGGGGTGGAGGGCCCTGGACTCAGGGAGGTCCTAAGCTGTGAACCCCAAAGCCTGCCCTGTAAGGAGTAGATAGTTGCTCTTATGCCACAGCGCCTCTCCCCAGCATCTGTGCCCCGTGGCATTTGCTGCCTGCTGGGTTCCAGGTACCCTGCCTGCTGGGGGCCTGGTGACCGGAGGATGCCTGGGATAGTGGCTGCCCACCCCCAGACCTTTGACTATGAGAGCCCCAGGCTTCTGCTTGGGCAGGGGGTGGGGGAGGTGTATCATTCCCACAGCCAGACATGCCAAGAAGCTCAACTGCTTATTGCCTTGAAGCACATTTTTCTGAGAGCTTTCCTTAAGTCTGAGTTACAGTAGCCTAAGTGGGTTTCTAGAAACCAAACAGTCTAACTGAGAAAGGAATCTGGCAGTTCCGGGAGGGGAGGAACAAGGGATGGGTGAGCTGGGCTTGAGAAGCACACTCCCACCACCCTGTCCTCTGACCTCCTTAAGATCTTTGTCTGGTGGGTCCCTATCTTGGCTGTGCCCAAGGATCAACCCGGGGAGCTTTCGGGCCTACAGAGGCCGGGTCCACTTCTAGCCCAGTGCCCCCCAGTCTCCAGGGAGGGGTCTACCCCTGTTTTTAATATTTATTTGAGCTTTCGGGCCTACAGAGGCCGGGTCCACTTCTAGCCCAGTGCCCCCCAGTCTCCAGGGAGGGGTCTACCCCTGTTTTTAATATTTATTTATTTATTTGGCTGCCTCGGGTCTTAGTTGCAGCGTGTGGGATCTTAGTTCCCTGAGCAGGGACTGAACCTGGGCCCCCTACATTGGGAGCACGGAGTCTTAGCCACTGGACCACCAGGGAAGTCCCTGCCTCTGTATTGTTAAAAAGCTCCCCAGAACATTCCGATGTGCCACTCTGACAGCCACTGACCACCTTCTGCCGGTCTTGGTGCCTAAACCGTGAGGCTCCTGTGTGTATATGGTGTGCAATACACTCAGGTCGACTTCCAGAACCTTCCGAAGGTACAGTCACCGTGAGTCCCAAGTGCCTGCCACTCTGTGTGGGAACTGGACCTGCAGGAGGGTTCAGACAGGGTGCCTCAGCTCTCCTTCCTGGAGAGGAGAGGAACCCTGTATGCAGATGGTCAAGGGGAGGGCCAGGCGCCCCAAGGAAACACTCATAGTGTATGTGCTGTGTTGAGATGGAGATCCGGCCGAAATGCTTACCGTGTACCAGGCATCTTCTCATCTTCTTGCCTGTTAGCATTATCCCCATTGTGCAGGTGAACAAATGGGAGCTGAGAAAGGTCCGTCAGGTCTACTCACAGCCAGAGCTGGGGAGATGAGCCTGAATTTTGACGCAAGCAGTGTGAGGTGACAGCTCCACCCCCTGCCCTTCCCCCATGGCAGTGCTAAAAAGAACCTGGGTTGGACTGCCCATTCACAAGTCACCTTCAGGCTGTGTTCTTCTTCAGGGCCACTGTGGCTGGGGGCCAGATAAGAATAGCTAGGCTGAGGGGGACCCAGCTGGTAACACTGCCCAAGGTAGGTGTGGGGAGAGATTTGGTTCTGTTGCTGTTGTAAATGATTTTGGTGTGAAGTTGATATAATGAAACTATGTCATTCTTAAATTCTAATACAAGTGACAGATACAAGGAATCAATACAATAGGGTATGCCAAGGACCATATGGAAACAAGCTTCGTAGATCCTTAAGAAGTATACAGGGTGAAGGTTGTACTGTTTGTGAACTTGCATTGGCTAAAGAGCAATGGATATAACTCCTCTGAATGAAAGAGCCTCTGATGAAACAGGCATGAGCTTTCAAAACAGCTAACCTTGTACAAAAGTAGAACTTTCCACCCTGCCATCCCTCCTTATGTTGACTATATGAGGTGCATGACATTTGTAAAGGGAATTTTAAAGATGGAGTCCGTGGGACTTCCCTGGCGGTCCAGTGGTTAAGACTCTGTGCTTCCAATGCAGGGGGCATGGGTTCGATCCCTGGTTGGAGAACAAAGATCCCACGTGCTGTGTGGCATGCGCCCCCGCCACGCCCCCCAAAAAAGATGGAGGGAGTTCAGATGGGCTAGGATAAGAGATATCTGGAATTTCCTTGTGGGGTTGGGAAATACAATACTTACATAAGCTGTTAATGGACTACCTGAGTTTCAGCGTTCATGTTTATACTTGTGCACATACCTCCATCATGCTTGATTTTTGGAAGCCCCTAGGATAACATGAGTGTTTCTGTAGCCTGGGATTATGGAGAGAGGCTGATGTCAAATTGTCAGCTCTCTACTACTCCATGGCTGTGTGATGTAACTTCTGAGCCTCCAGCTGTGAAATGGGAATCAGCCCCACCTCGCCTGCAGATGCTGTGCAGATTTAGTGCTATTTGAAAGCGCTCATTGCCTTGCCCCGTACATAATAAGTACTTTACTTACTTTTCCCTCTTGGAGTCTGATGCTTTGGGGCAGTAATGTCCCAAGACCAGGCAAGGGAGCCCCTGCTTCTAAAGCTTCTGGCCACCTGGTGACGAGTCCAAGAGGAAGTCCCCTTCTAAATCATTTCCGGTATCCCCACACTGCCCCAAGATGACCCTGTGCTGGCTTCCAGGACCTTGCAGACCTCTTCTCCAAGACCCTCCTCCTAGGCGCAGACTATCCTAGCAGCACACCCGTCTTCCCAAGGAGGGTGGACAGACCTTGGCCTCAAGGCTGGGGTGTCCACTCGCATGTGTGTGAGCCCCCCTCAAAATGCACAGTGGGCCAGGGGTGAGCTTTTTCCACACTGACACATTCTGACAAGGAGTTAGAGAAATCTCGGTTAGAACCTGACCTTTCAGGTCTTTATGAAGGTGTATATGTCAAGATAGAGGGTAGCATAGATTTTATTTAATGGTTTTTTAGCTTTGTCCCAAGCCCCAGAAATGTTAGGAGCAAGCCTGCTTCGGGCATGCAGAAATTCTTTCATCCAGATTCCTTTCCTCTTAATAAAAATAAGAAAGTCATATAATCAAAATATCTTGGGTTTTGGTTTTGTTTTGTTTTTTCAGTTTGCCACCTTATTCAGGAATTCTCTACCATGTTCCTTTGCCTCATCACAAGTTTTGCCTGGGGTGCTGGGTAGGCAGCTTCTGGACCTCCACGAGTCCAGCTGAACCAGGAGAGGGTCTGGAATGTGCATCTGACAGGCATCCCAGAGGCTTCGTGCAGTTTGGGGCTCAGTGGTACTCAGCCCTACCTGAATTTTAAAACTAACTGGGAAACTTTGAGAAAAATACTTCTGTGGGGCTCCATTCCACATAGATGAAATAGGCATCTTGAGGGGTGGGCGGGGCCCAGTTGCCTCCCCAGTGGGCCAAGGTTGAGAAGCAAGTCCACCCAGCTCAGCCTCAACGAGAGCCCCGCCTCTACTCTCCTGGTGGAAGGGAGACTGTACGGGTCTTCAGACTTTGCAGGCACTGTTGTTCCTTGTTAAGCCCCATTCCGCCACCTAATTAACACTTGTTTATAAACAAGTGTTCGCTGCCATATGCAGAGAAGGGGGTGGTCCTTTTTGAAGTTTCTAGTTGCTGACTTTGTAAGATTTGGCCTGAAGTGGGACTTCTGGAAACTCAACCTGGGATAGCTAGCAGCTAACAGGTTCTTCCAGACGTTTCTCTTGCAGCCATAGACATCTCACTAAACAAGCCAACTGCCGACGTTTTTCCATAACACCCCCTGACCCGGCAGTGGCGACGGAGCGGAGGGTGTGGACAGCTTCCTGGGTTTTGGTGCTCCTTGTCAGGTGTTAAAACAAAGAGGATCATTGTGTTTCTTGGAACTGGCCTAAATGTCTATGTTTAAGATTAAGATCTAGGGAAACGCATTTCCGTTTGAGACCCAGCATTTTCTGATTGTGAAGGGCACCAACCTGGTAATGGCGCCGTGACACGGCCGCGGCCTCCAGCCTCTTCTGCCGGTTCCTTTAATTAGGAGAAATTAAGTGGGGCTGCTACATATTTTGAGAATAAATAACGCTAAACTTAGGCAGCCTTAACCACTAACTTAACCGCTGAGTTCTCGCTGCTACATGTCTCCTAAATAGATGAGCATAATCTTCACTAGCACTTAAAATGCATCACCTTCGTTCCGGAGCTCAGAACCAGCAGCCGACTGGAGACTTTGGAGGCTTAATGACTTTAATTGTGGCGAGGAGTACCTTCTCCGGGTGGGAGGGGCCCGGCCAGCGAGCTAGGGTCAGAGGAGGCCGGATGGGAGCCCGCCCCCGCCCCCCCCCCCGCCGAAGGCGGCCCCACCGGGTGGGGGGAGGGGCTGGGGGTGTGGGGAAGCCGAGGGGGAGGGACCGGGGACGGGGGTGGCCGCGGGGCCTCGGAGTTCTGAGCCGTGTTTGTGGCTCTGGCGCTTTGATCTCCGGCCAGGGAAACCTGGAAGGTCAGACCCGGCTGCAGCCAAGCCCCGGAGCCAGGAGCCGGTGGAGCGGGCCGGGCTGCGCCACCCACCTGCACCCTCCTCCCGCCGCAGAAAGTGAGCCCGCCTGGCTGCCCGGCACCCCGACCTCCACTCCTTGGGGGCTGTTTTGTATTGGTCTGCCTTAGGCAGTGGGTTAGGGTCTCCAAGTCGTGGCAGTAAACTGGCCAAATGCCCTGCTCATTTGGTTTGCAAAGATCATGTTTGTTGTACATACTGTAAAAGAAACGAGGTTATTTTTTAAGCTATGTGCCCCGCTTCCTTCCTACCCCCTACCGATTCCCCCAGAGCTGCAGGTGATTCCCCTAAGTGCACGTTAAGGTGTTAGGGTCGTTTTTTTCTGGCCACTTCTTCTGATGCCCCGCCCCCTTCTTGGCACCAGGATTTTCTCACCAGTTACCCATGTGCGCTGGTGTGTGACCTCATTTCCTATGGAATGAAAGGTTTCTGTAGGAAAACAGGGCTCTTGGTGAGACGGGCCTTGCAAGCCCCCTTGCCTGGCAAGAGTGTCCCCTGTCGTGCAGTGACTCATGCTTCAGGGCACAGCAGCTGACCAGAATGCTCAAGAGCCCGGTGCCTGGGTGGTCACTACTCAGTGAAGAACACGGGGGAGGAGGAAAGGAAAAAGTGAGGAGGGCAGCTTTAAAATCCACTTAGTGGCCTCCAGAGGGAGGGGCATAAAGGGACGGTGGTGAGCTCTGGCTTGTTTGCACTGGGGTTGGAGCAGCCAAGAGAGACTGGTGGCCGTCAGGCGGGGTGTCTCTGTCGTGTTGACAGGCCCTTACCCCTCCCTGGCCACAGGAGCAGGCCCTGTGGCAGTGGCAGCCTAAGCAGGGCTTGTTACCGGCCCTGGGTTCCTGGCAGTGATGTGCTTGAAGCTCAGGCCTCAGGTGGACGAGCCTCGCAAGCCTGTGCTTTTAGTCTCTCATTGCTCCACCTGAGGCCACCACTGAGTTTAGAGTTTGGAATCTGCGGCCAGTTCCCAGGATCTTCACAGCAGGTGGGGAGGGCAGGCCACTGTCCACACACTCTCCCCTGTGTGGTGCAGGCCATCTTTTTCCATCAGTCTTTTAGGCTGAAGAAAAGCAAAGCTCCCCTAAGTGATACCAGGAGAAAACTGTGAAAATCCACATCTCCTGCCATTTGTCCCTGTGGATATGCCTGAAGCTGATCGTTTGGTCAGCTTTCCTTTGGTGAGAGTTCTCAGGAAGGCTTGCATTCCTCCCTCGAGTAGAAAGGGCAGACTCTGCAAGTGCACAGGCTCGTTTTCTGAGAGCTCTGACATCGGAGATGTGTTCACAAGAGGCCTGGGGCCCCATGAAGATCCACCACAAGGCAGAGCCACTTTCAGTAACTGGGGTCGAGGTTGCCCAGGGAGAATAATTCCTACGTTAGAACCAACCACCAATAAAAGACCCATCAGCAAGCACTACAGCAGAAGACGTGCATGCAGTTAATAAGAAACCAAATCCCGAACATCTGCAGTGCGGAGAATCTTGAGTTCCAAGAAGGTATGGTAGAGAATTGGACCTTCCACAATTCAAGAGTCAAAGGAAACAGGAGATCAGGTGGCCTGGAGCGAGCTACAGCCTGTGTTTGGAGTAGCAGGGCCCAGGGTGTTTGATGCTAACCCCAAAGGCAAAAGCTCATCCTTTTTAGGTTAAGCAACAGACATTTCTTGGCCATTTACCCTGTGCCAGGCTCTTTGCGGGATTCTGGGCATTGAGCAGGAAAGACGTCTGAGGCCTTGGCTGCCCTCTAGTGAGGGAGGCACTTTAAGTAAACAGTTACACAGTGTGATGTTACAAGAGCTGCACCCGTGGGGCTTGGTGGGGCTTGGAGGCAGGCCGCAGGCCAGGCAGTGCGGAGGGAGTGACACCCAAGGCAGGGAGAGTTAGAGGAGGCAAGGCGGGCTGTGGGGAGGTGCAGTGTGTTTCCCCAGCAGGTGGGCAGGCTCCTCCTAGTCAGGCTCTGGGGCTGGAGTGTTGAGTTTGCTAAAAGCCAGGGAAGTCACATCTTATTCTAAGAGCAGACACAGAGTCTTTCGGGGAGAGTGGGGCAGGTCAGATCTGTGGTTCATTGACTAGAGAAGTCCTTCTTATGCTGCGTGGAGACCCTACCAAGGGCAGGCGGGGTGGACTAAGGAACCCCCAGGGGGGAGTGTTGTTGTGACTCACGTGGGAAGTCTGGTGTCCTGTACATGGTGGCAGCAGTGGAGATGGAAAAACAGTGGATGGATTTGGAAGATGGAATCAGCAAAACGTGGTAAGCAGTTGAGTGTAGGGGTGAGGGCAAAGGGTTGTAGTTTAGCTTGGCCCCTTGGGGGGGCGCTAGCGGGGCACCTCCCTAAGGAGGGAGCCCTGGTTGTAGGAATGTGAGGACTGCATGGAGGGTAGGCCCATGCACCTGTATCAGCCTGAGCAAGAACAGTGAACTCTGCCCCGGGGACAGCGGCAGAAGGAGCTTGGCGACCCTGCTGAAGCAGAAAGCTGATGCCAGGCTGTGGGAACTAAGCCCTGGGACTCTGGTGCCATTTTGGATTCTCCATGATCATGGTTTCTGCCACCTTGGGTCATACTGCTGTATCAATATGCCAGAGGAGAGCTGCAAGAGAACACTCTCTTGGGTAAGAAAGGAATATAGCGCCCTTACCCTGCTCCTTTCTAAGCAAGATCTCTTCCCCCAGGACACCAGCAAGTGTGTGGAGACAGGCATTTCTAGGAGGTCCTGGCTTGTATCTTTCTTGGGGCTCCTGGCACACAGTTGGCCCTCTTAAGTAGTTGTCAAATTGAACTGTATACAGTTGACCCTTGAACAACACAGGTTTGAACCATGCAACCCACTTATACATGGGTTTTTTTTCGGTAGTAAATATTACAGTGCTACACATCCCAGTTGGTTGAATCTGTGGATGCAGAACTGCAGGTACGGAGGACCTTGGAGACAGAGGAACCGAGATTATGGAGGGTGACTGAGTTACACAGGGATTTTCCTTCAACTGCGCAGAGGGTTAGCACCCTAACCCCCATGTCATTCAAGGATCAACTGTAATTGAATATACCAGGAACCATCTCATTTAAACTGCAGTGTGTGTATTCCTTAGTAATCATTTTCCAGATTAAAACGTCGATCTGTGGCCCATCCCTCACCCTCCTACGTGAGTTAGAGCCAGGGAGTGGTTAGGGGGTGAGATTTCTGTCACGTGAGCATGCCGTGTGCACGGAGCCTTGGGTCCCATAATTTCTCCCATGGAAGGGCGGGTAGGGTGTGGACAGGAGTTGCTGCAAAAAGGGTCCTGTGTCAAAAAACCTGGGGATGCTGGGTAGCTAAGAGACTTATCACACACAGCATTTCTCAAAGGACACTGACCGGGATAGTCTCTCCTCCAGTGACACCTACTACAGGGATGTGGGATAAGTGACTCCTGGTTGGTAGTTTCTTACTCATTGGCCCTCAGAACCAAACGCTCGGACCTTTCCTGATGACTCCCCCAGCCTCTTCAGAGAGGCCAGTGCCATCACTGCTGGCAGAATGGACGCTCCGTGAGGACGCGCGGCCACCATTCTGCTCACTGTGTATCCTCCAGGCCTGGCGCACGTAGTAACTGGTTAATTACTACCGTTGAACAAATAAAGTAATAAATGGCACCTCAACTAGAATTAAACTCTACTGCTGCCTACTATGTTAATTTGTGGAGTATGGGCCACACCCAGGGCAGTCTGCTCTGTTAGGCTTTACGGGGCACAGACACCGGTCAGAGATGTACCTCCTGGCTCCATAGACCCCAGGGCAGCTTAGCCTGGCACCCAGTCAAGACATTTACATGTGAGATGTTAGTGCCATTCGACTCTGCAGGGCCACTTGTAGCGATTTAAAGGATAGATTCCACCAGAATGCTAGTACAAGAAGATAAATACAGCACTGTTCATAATAGAGAAAATGAAGAAATCCCCTGAATGCCTGTCAGAGGGACAGTCTTAAGCTCCATGTAATGGAAGAATATATGTAGCTGGTAAGAAGAATGGACATTTTTCTGCATCACTGCATATAATATTGTTGAGTAAATTGTTGAGTTAAGGGGGAAAACAGCAGAGTTGAGAACATTATATACATCCAATTTATTTTTAAGTGTGTTTTGGTATGTGAGTGTATATAAACATAAACATTTTATTGCTGCTAATATATGAGTTTAAAAAAAATGGAAAGATATAAACCACACTATTATAAAGCTGGGATATAGGGAGGTAATAGGTAGATTATCTTTTGCTTTCAATTTCTCAGTTATTTTAAAATTTTCATGTCAAGCTCATATTACTTTTATTAATAGCAAAAATACTAAAGATGGTCACACTTGCGGGGAAAAATGCATCCCAGAAAGTGATAAGTGGCAGAGGAGAATCTTGACCGGTATTAGAACTCAGAGAGGGATAAGAGCTGCTTTTCACTAAAGAGAAGCACTTACCGGTCTTATGCGGCAGGCTTTGCACGTGAACTTGACCTTGAAGAATCAGTAGGCTAGGTAAGATCAACTCATCATTATAGTTCACTCTGGAGATCTTTGTGCACATGAAGGATCACACAGAGAGTTACTCTGAGACTGCCTGCCTCCTCCTAGCCAGCTCACCAATGGGCCACTTTATCCAGAAGTTAAATCTGTTGACAGATTTGTCTTTTACTGTCTGTGTCATCTTATCTTGTCATTACTGCAGATAAATTAAGAGTTGAGTGGGTTTATAAGGAGGGGCATTAAAATCCTATGTGGATTGTATTAAGATTCTTAATAATCTTCATATTCTTTGGCCCTGGGCCTCCATCCTAAGAAAATTGGAAATGTAAGCCAAGATTCATTCATTGTGGCATTAATTACAAGAATACAGAAAAAACTGGAATAGCCCAAATATCAAAAAGATATGAGTAGCGTATCTGAAGGGATATATCACAGCCTTAAACATATTAACAAAAAAATTTAAATGACTTGTTGGAAGCTTATGATAAGTACAAAAAGACCAGAATGGGAAATTATATTCAATAGAGGCAAAAAAAAAAAAAAAAAAAAAGGCTGCTTGAAGCCCCCATATGTCAGAACTTCCTGTGAGAGGTTGAAGACACAGAAGACAAAAGCCTTCATATCAGTGCTAACAGTCCAGCTTCCTGGGTTATCCTCTGGTCAGGCGTTTGGGACAAAGGAGATTTGGGGCCATCTTTTGGGTTATTTCTGATTAAGGTTGTATGCTATCGAAAGTTTTCCTACAATAAAGATTAGGCACCGGGGACGCCACGTCCAGTGCTTGACGAAGAAACGGATAAACAGGGGGAAATGGAGTCTGTTCCCAGGGGCTCTGTGGAGTAGCTATGGGGTGGGACCAAGCCCCGAACCAAGTCTGGGTGTAACTGCACACACCGGGGAGAGCGCCAGGTCCATTCCTGATTGGAATTCCTGAATTTAATTGAAACCCAAGCAGACTCTAGGCTGTAGGTTTTCTCACCCACAAGGTGGTCATGGGACTATTCTTATCAGAGTGCCCGCCATGTATCCAGAAATTCACGAGCCCCCTGCATTGAGAGTGTGGAGTCTTAACCACTCGACTGCCAGGGAAGTCCCAAGACTCAAACATACTGATAGAAGCACTTTCTTAGGGGAAAACCACATCCACATTCGGGGAGCAGTAACCCAAGAGTACGGTCCAGGCAGGTTTGCTTTCAATTAGAATGAACGTTTATTGAATAACCATAGGAGTCTCGCATTGCTATAAGTGCCAACCACGTAAGATCCTGTCTTCTAGAGCTTGACCTTTTGTACTTTGCAAGATGTAAGTCTGCAGATGTTTGTGCTTTTGCTATGTGTCTCAGTGGCTGTGGCAACTGTCTAGCCTCGGGTCTCACAGCCCTGGAAAGGTAGATGAGAGACCATGACAACCTTTTATTCCTCATTCTGCTGTGGGGCTTATGGTCACCTGCTGGCTGGTGCCAACCTGTCCTGGCCTGATGGAAGCAGCGGCAGTGATGAAGGGTGGGGAACGCCTGTGTGAGTGGGGTGAGGGGAAGGGCGAGCAGAGGTCAGTAGGCAAGGCCTTCAGCTGCTCTCGAGGCCTTGCCAGGACATCCCACCTGCTTCTGCTGCTCACACCCTTCTCATGCTCTTCTTCCCAATCCAGTCTGTGCACAGGTCAAGGGTAACTGCCCTCTCCAACTGAAGCCCAGTGACCTTCATCTAGCAACAGGCACCAGGCTGCATCTTAGCCTTTTGTTGAAACAGCCTTATTCTGAGAAATTTGGACATTGGGTGTGTGCCTTTATAAAGATAGGGTTTTGAAATAATATCCCAGCCCACGTTTGACTAGAGAAAACAGTGAAAGATCTAACATATGAAGACATGTTCAAGGATGCCTCATCAATTTTTAAACTGAAAATGTGGGGCAAGGGGGAAAGTATGACCAAGTAGTGTTCTGTGTTTTCATTTGTTTTGGGAATAGTATGATCAACGTGTCATTTTCTTAAGTGTGGATTATTCATGGCCTATTTTCAATCCCAAGCCTTGCTCCTGACAGGCGAGTTCCTGACGTAATCCTGACTTGCCTCCTGTCCAGTCCTGAGTGCAGGAAATACAACCTTACTTTAGCAGCTTACATTAAACATAACTTTTAAAGTAAGCCGACTGTGAGAATTATCATTTTCTCAAAATATTAGTACTTTGGACCCTGTGCATTAACCTGGTTGTGTCTAAAGTTGAGCTATAAACAGGATTAAGCACCTTATTCTTGACCTGCTCTTTTCACTCGAGAAACCTGGAGATGAGTCCTCCCTCCTAGATTTTGTTTAAAATGTCTTTTAAAACGTGCCTGGCCCATGGGGGTCATGCCTGGCCTCCAGATCCCCGTGACTTCTGCCTCCTCGTGAAGCCAGGGGGGCTGGAGGCGGGAGCAGGCAGCAGCCGAGGCTTGCACTGCCCCGGGGCCTGCAGCCTCTTGTCCCGCGGCCTCCAGGCTCTCCAGATGCACCCCATTGCAGCTCCCAAGCAAGAGGGAGGTGCATGCACAGTCCCCTCGGGTGCTGTTTGATGTGCTCAAGCAGGGAACAAAAGCCAAAGGAACGAGAAGTCCTGTTTATTTCCTCGTTTGTGGTGCTGTCCCTCAGGGCCCCCTGCGTCCCTGAATTTGTGAACACGGCTGGGCTACCCCCTGAGACTGGCACCTACTTGCTGTTAGTTAACTCTGGAGCCCCCGAGGGCTTGTTGACCTCAGGCAAAGGGGTCTGTGCCCCTAAAGAGCTTTATGGAGGAAAGTGACACCACCTGGCCCCGAACTTTCTCACTGGGCCGTCATGTCCTCTCTTGCTGGAGGCAAGTGACAGCTGTTGCAGCTCTTTCTGCGTCGCTCTGGACAGTCGTTTGACTCCTTGAGTGGCCAAGACTGCGAACTGGAAGGGACCCTAGTCCTCATGACACAGGCTCCCTCCTCCTTTTACAGATGGGGAAACTGAGGCTGGGGCTGAAAGAGACTCTGACTCGCCCACCACTGGCAGCTTGTCTGGCAGAGCTGGAGACAGCGCCCAGGGGCCCCTCCTGTTGCAGCGTGCTGGCGGGGAAACGGGGTGGGACGGGCAAGCGGCAGAGCAGACTAAATACATCGAATCTCAGTTCAACAGGAAAGGGTCCCCAGCAGAGCAAGGACAGCTTCTGCAGCACAGCACTCAGGTGTCTGAGCTTGTTCAGTTGCGGAGGACTTTGCTGCGTCGCTGACAATCCACCGTCCTGCTTATTTAGTACCAAGTACAGGGAGCTGTCTTGTTGTAGAAGCTGTGAGGTAAGACCGCCCTCTGGTGGCTGATGGAGCTATTGCTTTAGCCACATTCTGGTCTAAGGCTCAGTATTGCTTTCCTGTGCGGAAGGAATTCAGGTTTCATTCTTTCTCAAGCACTCTGAGTCACAGAGACTTTCTTGACCTCTGAGTACTAGCCATCATTTGCCCATCTTATAGGGGGTTTGGTTTTTGTTTTGAGCCCTCCCCCCACCCGTTAGAGGTGTCTCGCTTCCCTAACGAGATTCAGGTTCCTGTAAGCAAGGATTATGTCTTACGTCTTGTTCTTCCTCAGCTTCTACCCGTTGTCCCCTTAGCTGGACATGAAATTAGAAGGTTCACTGGGGTGGAAATCCTTTCCACCAAAAGAGAATCCCACCCCTTCTCATTTGTTCCTAAAACATTCTAATCTCATCTCTGATCAGTAGTTCCCCAAGTGGTTGAATCCTCAGAATCCCTCAGAAAACCTTCAGAACTCAGTTTCCTGGGCCTTACTCCAGCCCTGCTGAATCAGTCTCTGTGGTTTGAGCCAGGAAATCTGCTTTACGAACTTCCCAAGTGGTTTTTGATGTGCAGCCAGGTTTGGCAGCCAACTGCTCTAAATCCCCATTTACAATTATTTCTCGTAGCTTTTCCCCCGACAGCATGTCCAAAGGTCTTTAGCTTATGTCACTTATTAAAATTGACCGTTTTCAGATTCCTTCGGAAATATTCAGTACGTTTCTCTAACTGCGGTGCTGGATGATGTGGTGAGGAAGCAGGACCGCAAGAGAAGGACCAAAGGCATTTGCTTCAGCTGCCAATGGCCCTGTGTTCATAGCAGAAAATACTGAAACCAGTACCTTTATGCTGACTGGGCAGGTTGTTGATTTGTAGTTTGATTTTAAGATTTAGGCTGGATAGGGAGACAAAGGTTAATTGAATACCCAGCTATTTATTTTCACCATTTCTAACCCATTTGGTTCCCAGGATAACTGTACAAGGTGCTATTACCCACCCCCCACCCCCCTTTTTTTAAACAGATGGGCAAGTTGAGGCTTAGGAAAGTTAGTAACTCACCCAGTCACATAAGTTGGTGACTGTCAGATTCTGCATTCGAATACAGGTCTGATTTCCAAGGCCAGCTTCGGAAAGGTAAGGACCAGGGTGCCAACCTGCTCTTTTTCACTCTGCCAGGCCAAACGAGCCGTGCAGCGGGGAGCCACTGCAGTCATCTTCGATGTGTCTGAAAACCCAGAAGCTATCGACCAGGTAAGCTCCTCGGGCCAGGCCAATCAATGCTGCAGTGTCCCTGAGAGAAGCACCTCCTTTACTTAGCCTGGCTTCTCACGGTCGTGTCACCCTCATCCTCAGGGCCCTTGCGCTTGTCTGTCCTTGTTAGTTATCTGTGTTTGCACATCATACTCCCAGGCAAGTGTATCAAGAGGGGTAAGAGCCAAGAAGTTGAGGGTTGGTGAGGCATTTTCAAAGACACTTCTGGGGTCCCGCTCCATCCTAAAAGGGGCATCATCCTCAGCCTCGTCCCTCTGGGAGCTCCAAGCCTATGATGAGGAGTTTGAGGATTTCCAAAAGGGTATTTCGTGTTCTTTTCTTCCAGCCTTTCTTTCTCTCTCCTGCTTCTTGAAGTAATTACGTCTTCTAACCAGGACCTCCTCTCCTTCCTTAGCTAAACCAGGGGTCAGAAGACCCACTCAAGAGGCCAGTGGTGTATGTGAAGGGCGCAGACGCCATCAAGCTGATGAACATTGTCAACAAGCAGAAAGTGGCTCGAGCAAGGATCCAGCACCGCCCTCCTCGAGTGAGCCTCCGCTGGCCACGCCGCCACCTTCCCTGCTGCCGCCTGTGCCTTAATCCCCTTTGGGCTTTGGCCTTTTGCTCCTACCTTCCTTCCATCTACAATGCTGATGTGCCCCAGGTTCCTTCAGGTTTAGATCAGACTTAAGGCTGGAGGCCAGGGAGAAATTTCACCCGGCTCCTCTAGAGGGGATTTGAAAAGTCCTTCCAGAGATAGGTGATTTGTGACCAAATGTCTTTTCCACCCGGCACCCCCTCTGGGTAACCTCCTGTCCTTTTTTCTCTTCTGTCCCATCTCCCTGTGAAAGGCTAACTGAGGAGCATTGAAGGGAAGGACACCCTACACTCAGCTTCCTGTATCTCCCTCCTTCCGTCTGGCCTAGACTAGAGGATAAGGCCTGTGCTTCCTTCTTCCTATGGGGCAAATGCATTACTGAAACCCCCTAACTTGTGTTTGATTCTGTAAAAGTAAGCTTTCAACAGGGATTGGGGCTCACAACTTCCAGGTGGTTAATGAATAGCTTCATTTTTTAGGCTTCTCTTAGGTGTATTAAAGGGACACTGCTGGCATCTTTTGCCCAACCTCAGGCTGAAGATTCTAGGAACCTGGGACAGGTGCCCCACAGATGGTTTATTTCCTCCTCACGAATATTGGAATATTCACATAGAGGATGGGTCTTTTGCACAAAATATACGGATACCCATAGCATTCAATTAGCAAAACTCCATTCCTGTTGGCTAAACACGTCCTAGATGAGGTAACTTTAACGTTTTAGGAGGCAGTGTGCCATGAGGAAAAGGTAAGAACTAAAACTAGAGGGAGTTTGCAAAAGAACTGACTTGCTGGCTGCTTTTTAAAGGAAAAAAGAGTGCTTTGGTAAATATGACTCATTGTAGTGGAAGCTGATATTTGTGGAAGCAGCATACAATTTTCTGAGTTGTTGTAAACCATTAATTATATGGTTAGTAATCACTGTTCCCTCAAAACATGACACTCACTCTTTTGTCCCATAAATGTGATATTTGTGTTTATTTGGAAGGACCTCTCCTACTGGTTACGGTGAACTTTGCGCTATTCTGCAGGGAGCGAGGCTCTGAACAGAGTTCTCTTGGCTATTAGGAGGCCTGGCTGAGACCGCTACAGCCTCCCCAGGCCACACTGCGGGGCACTGCCTGGGCCTGGATAGCACACTGTGTGTGTGTTAGCAGAACCCCACATGTGCCCTGCAAAGGAGGGGAAATGCAGCCCGGTGGCCCCATCCTTCTCCCGACCAGGGCTGACCCAGCCCGTGTGCCAATCCCCAGGCTGAAGAGAGCTGTGACTCACTGTGTCTGTGTTCTGTTCCAGCAACCCACGGAATACTTTGATATGGGGATCTTCCTGGCCTTCTTCGTCGTGGTCTCCTTGGTCTGCCTCATCCTCCTTGTCAAAATCAAGCTGAAGCAGCGACGCAGTCAGGTAACTCAGAGCAGCCTGTGAGTGTTCATCCCTGCTGCCCCTTTGCTGATGCAAACCTGGTCCTGAGCCCTGCAGCCTGTTCCCAGTGGCCTAGAACCAGCAAAGATGGAGAAAAACCAGAGCAAAGCTTATAGCACTGTGTCATCTGTGTTCCGAAAGGGCCAGTCCTACAAAGGCCGAGCCCTGGGGCCATTTCCAGCCAGGGGTTTTTCCAAAGAAATGTTTAAATGTCAACCTGCACCCCTAGAGCCCTGCTCCTCAAATATGATCTGGGGACCAGCAGCATCAGCATCACCTGGGAGCTTGGCAGAAACGCAGAATCTCAGGCCCCACCTCAGACCTGCTTCATCCGACTCTGCATCTACCAAGCTCTCCAGGCGATTCTCAATAAACAGAGTAGCCGCTCTAGTGCCCTAGCTGGCACACCACTGTGTGCTTGTAGGAAGGAAAGATTTGGGGGTAGAGGGCAATGGGAGGATACTCGGGAATCTAGACTCTCAGAGGTGTAGCAGTGTGATGTCCACAGTGAGAGACGGTGGACCTGGGCGCTGAGTTCTCTCGAGGATGGGTGGCCATCACCGACAGAGCAGCAGCTGATGTTTGTCAAGCGTGTCTGGTTTGCCAAGTGCTGGGCACCCCATGCATGGTGTCATTTGCCCTCAGAACGTTCACCAATGAAGGGAGGAACCCTTAGCACAGAGCAGAGTTGGCCAAATAATTAGAGTAGACTTCTGCTGGTACTGCTGCTTAGACTGATGTGGTGGACACTTGGGAGTCTAGAAGATCTGTGCTCTTGTGCTGTGGCCTCTGAATCTTTAGTGATTTCTCAGAAGTCTGTCCTGGCCTGATGGAGACTAGTATTTGGCCGACCATGGCCCCGGGTGACTAGTGCTGTTAACATGTCCCAGACCCTAACATGGACCACGTTCTGCTGTGCAGAATTCCATGAACAGACTGGCCGTGCAGGCCCTGGAGAAGATGGAAACCAGGAAGTTCAACTCCAAGAGCAAGGGGCGCCGGGAGGGGAGCTGCGGGGCCCTGGACACGCTCAGCAGCAGCTCCACATCCGACTGTGCCATCTGCCTGGAGAAGTACATCGATGGAGAGGTAACGGAAGAGGCGGGGCCAGTCCTGGTGGGGATGAGGTAGATAGGCCCGCAGATGGAAGGGGAAGGGCTTTTCCCACAGGGGAAGGGCCGAGCTGCCTAGGTTTCCAGGGGATGTCCTGAGACCTTCAAACTGCTCTTCCCCCTCGCCCCCCAGAAGGGGGTGGCCACACACACAGACACTCTCCAGGGGACCGAGCTGAACATAGGTGATTTTGGAAGTTGATCAGAAATATATAATGGGCCAGAAAATGTCTAGTTTTAAGAACATTTACACTTAATTTCAGAATTGCTCTTCTGAAAACTCTGGCGCTTGACTTGATACAAACCTCTCTTACAAAGCTGTATGGAATGTTTACGTTTTTACTTATAAAGAGATAAGGGATGTGATGTCCCCTTTTTCCTTCTAGCTTTTTTCTGAAAATTTAAAACTTTCAGAAAAGTTGCAAGAATCAGACAATGAAAGCTGCATCATTCACCTAGGATCACCCATTGTTAACATTTTGCCACATTTGCTTCATCTCCTTCTGGATAGAGGTGTGCATATACACACACATTTTGGGGAGTGGGGAGCAAACCACTTCAGAATTAGTTGCAGGCATTTGATGCCCCTTTGATGAAAGTGTCCCGCCGCTGTGTAGACTGTTGGATGAAAAACGAGGTTTTGCAGAGGCCTTCAGACGAATAGTCTTACATGGTCTCTACCTGCATACTGCCTGAGTTCTCATCTGGGCCCAGGAGAGTTCTAGCTTTGTGATCTTGGGCAAGTGACTTTATTCTCTTTGCCTATGCTTGTGACATGGGCCCGAGACTGACCTGTACTCCAGGTGATCACAAAGGTTACACGAGAAAATCCAGGTAGGACTCTTGCCACAGTCAGGCACAGCCTTAGGTGTTAGTTTGAATGTTACTGCATTGAGCTAGTCAGAGAATGGAAAATCAAAGTAAAATTAGCAAGTTTGGAGGGTGCTTTGGCCTCAGGAACTTTAGAGGTGGTTCTGCCTGCCTCAGAACCCCATTACCTCCTCTCCACGTCGGGTGCTTTGTTATTAACTGTGTGCCCCCAGGTGAGTGCTGAGGGTCCAGTGAAGGGGAGGATGGGAGAACTTTGCCCCCTTGCTGCCCCACCTGTCAATCATGAGTCCCGGGCATCTTCCTTTCTACCCGCCCCATTTTTGGTATCTGGAGCCAGCCACCATCCCACAAGTGCAGAAGGTTTTGGGGTGTATCTAGCCACCCTTGCATACCCCCAGGCTCACCATTTGCACTAGCATACAGCTCTGGCGGTCCCTTGTGTGTGGCGTGGGTGTGAGTGCCCTCCTCACAAGAAAGGAGCTTGCTTCCTCCCTCAACACCAAGCACCGTGGTTGGAGCTGGCTGATGGTCCGTGTCTTTCTCCCTAGAACCCATGTGTGGGCCCTGACTCCACGGAACAGAGCCCACTTGTAGCTAGAGATGGGGAGGGGGAGCCTCTGGGCAGTGCCACAGTGAACTGGGCTCCTTGGTCCACTCTGGGCTCCACGGGAAGAAGCACTGCAGGGCTGAAGACAGCACCGCCCTCTGCCTGTGCCCTCCCTTCAGGCTGTGTGTCCTCTCTCCCTCCCAGGAGCTGCGGGTCATCCCCTGTACTCACCGCTTTCACAGGAAGTGCGTGGACCCGTGGCTGCTGCAGCACCACACCTGCCCCCACTGTCGACACAACATCATAGGTAATTCTCCGCTGCCTCTGTTGTTGCTGGAGTGTCACTGTCTTTACCGAGTACCTAGCAGGAGCAGGACACGTGCTGGGGAGCGAGCAAACCACCGCAGCATTGCCACCTGGACTTGGAGGCGTAGGGGCTTGGGGTTTGGAGGCCTCTGAAGAATCACCCTGAGTTTGGGTTCTGGCTTTGACATGAACTGGCTTCCTGACCTTGGGCCAGGCACCCAAGCCTCTCCAGGCCCTGGGCCCACAATCTCTTCAGCGGGATGACAGTGGTGACGCTTGCTGTGCCTGGTATCTCGGGGTTGTGATGCTGCTGCTGCCTCCCTGTGGTGGTGGATGAGGGCCCGGAAGGCAGGGTGCCCTCCAGGTAGCTATTCTCCCAAGAGGGAAAATGGCTTTCCCCTCCGTGTCCCTGTTGCTCTCTCGAGCCTTATGCCATGCAGAGCAGCTGGGAGGTGGGAGATGGACCCTGACAGGAGTGACCACCTTTCGAGTGGAGAAGCAGGAGGACTCTACCCACGTTGCCGGGTTTGGCGGCAGCTTAGAATGGGCCATGGTCGTGAGACAGGGCACCTTGGCGCCGGCCGCCTCAGTCTGTGCCCGCATCTGCCCCTCGAGCCCTTGGCCCCAGCGTGCTCGCCCCCCTGACCGCGTTTTCTCCGCCTCTCCCCAGAACAAAAGGGAAACCCGAGCGCTGTGTGCTTGGAGACCGGCAGCCTGGCGCGCAGCCGGCAGCAGAGGGTGATCTTGCCGGTGCACTACCCCGGCCGCGTACACAGGGCCAGCGCCATCCCCGCCTACCCCACGAGGACGAGCATGGACGCCCACGGGAACCCTGTCACGCTGCTAACTGTGGACCGGCGCGGAGAGCAGGGCCTCTTCCCGCCGCAGACCCCCACCTACATCCGCGGCTACCCGCCCCTCCATCTGGACCACAGCCTGGCCCCTCACAGCTGCGGCCTGGAGCACCGGCCCTACTCGCCGCCCCCCCACTTCCGCAGGCCCAAGTTCGGCGGCCGCAGCTTCTCCAAGGCAGCTTGCTTCTCCCAGTACGAGACCATGTACCAGCACTACTACTTCCGGGGCCTCAGCTACCCCGAGCAGGAGGGGCAGCCCCCTCCCAGCCTCGCCCCCGGGGGCCCAGCTCGGGCCTTCCCCCTGGGCGGCGGCGGCAGCGGCAGCGGCAGCGGCAGCGGCCTGCTCTTTGCCCCTGCAGTGCACGCGGCCCCAGCCTCGCACCTGGAGAGCGGCAGTGCGTCCAGCTTCAGCTGCTACCACGGCCACCGCTCGGTGTGCAGCGGCTACCTGGCCGACGGCCCGGGAAGCGACAGCAGCAGCAGCAGTGGCAGCTCAGGCCAGTGCCGCTGCTCCTCCAGCGACTCAGTGGTGGACTGCACGGAGGTCAGCAACCAGGGCGTGTACGGGAGCTGCTCCACCTTCCGCAGCTCTCTCAGCAGCGACTATGACCCCTTCGTCTACCGCAGCCGCAGCCCCTGTCGCGCCGGAGACGTGGGGGGCTCAGGCCGGGGGCCCGTGGTGCGCCTCGAGGGCTCCCCGCCCCCCGAGGAGCTCCTGTCTGCGGCCCGAGGCCCAGGTGCGGGGCGGGGAGAGCCCTGGCCCGGGCCCGCCTCTCCCTCAGGGGACCAGCTGTCCACCTGCAGCCTGGAGATGAACTACAGTAGTAGCTCCTCCCTGGAGCCCCGGGGGCCCAACAGCTCTACCTCAGAAGGGGGGCTCGAGGCCTCTCCCGGGGCCGCCCCGGACCTCAGGAGGACCTGGAAGGGGGCCCGGGAGGGGCCGACGTGTGCCTGCTGCTGTGAGCCCCAGACCCCAGCCCCAGACCCCGGAGCGGGAGCGGCCGGGGGCGGCATCTTGTTCCTGGGCCCCCCGCCTTGTGAGGGCTGCGGCCCCCAGGGTGGGGAGTCACAGCCGGGGAGCTCCCAGGGCCCCTATGGCCTTCACCCGGACCATTTGCCCAGGACAGATGGGGTGAAGTACGAGGGCCTGCCCTGCTGCTTCTATGAAGAGAAGCAGGTGGCCCATGGCGGGGGCGGGGGCGGGGGTGCCGGCCGCTACACCGAGGACTGCTCGGTACGTGTGCAGTACACGCTGGCCCAGGAGCTCCCGCCCAGCTGCCACCCCGGGGCCCGGGACCTGAGCCAGCGCATCCCCATCATTCCGGAGGATGTGGACTGTGACTTGGGCTTGCCCTCCGAATGCCAAGGGACCCGGGGCCTCAGCCCCTGGGGTGGGACGCTGCCAGGTCCGAATGCCCTGTGGCCCTACAGGGGTCTGGGAGCAGCCCAGCAAGAAGAACGGGTTCCGTGCTGCCTGGCCAGGGCACCTCTGTCACCTCCCTGCCCTCCAGAGGATGTGGGGGGCCCTGGGGCCAGCCACCCAAGTGCCCCCCAGGACACTCAGGGCTCCAGCGCCACAGCCGCCGAGGCTGCAGGTGAGAGCAGGCGGTGACAGTAGGCCAGGATCTGGGTCTTCTCTCCACACACTTTCTGAATGACTTTCTTGGTGCCCTTGGCTTTAAACACCATCCATACCTGATGATTTCCAAGTGTTACTCCCCAATCCAGCCCTTCCTCTGGGCTCCAGACCTGCTGGGCCCTCTGCTTCCGTGAGCTCTCTCCCCCAGATGCTGCAGAAGCATCCCGCTTGATCCTGCCACAGCAGTGTCTCGAGTTCCTCCCTCTGCACTCCCTTCTCCAAGGCTCCCTACCCAGATGCTCAGGCCAAAAGCCCAGACCCTGCCCCTCATGCTCCAGGGTCCTGGGCTTCTCAGCCTGTCTGTGAGAACCACATGTGCTGGTTTTCCTCTGGTCCAGAAAATTGAATCTCCACAGAAATGAAACTTAGCAAAAGACATGCAAAACCCAAGTCCAGATTTTTTATTATTAGATTCAGCAGACATCACCAAATTGTGATAAAGTTGCCAAACCTTTTGTCTTCAGTAGTGAACAGTGTGCAGTCTAGCACCTTTGAGTAGCACTGGGACAATTCCAACTCCAGAGTAAACCCCACATGGATCTGCTCTGCTCCCCGCCGCCTGCTGTCCGCAGCTGGGCCCGTTTCCTCTCTCCAGGGCGGGGGCAGTAGCTTTCTGACTGGTCTCCTGTGGCTGGTCTTGCCTTCTGTTCCACGTGGGCGCCACAGTCGTCTTTTTTAAAACATAAGTCTGTGTCTTTACACCAGAAAACTCTTCACTGACTTGCCATTACCTTCCAAATTTTAGAAATGTAAACCCCTCACCCAGGTCTGTATGATCAGGCCCTGGCCCCCGACCCCCACACAACCTCCTCCCGCATCCTTCCTTGTCATGACGTCAGCCGCCTTGCCTCCGTCCTCTTCTTCCAACGTGCCAGGCTCATTCCAGCCTCCAGGCCTCTCTACCGCTTCTCTCCTGCAGATCTTGGGTTAAGAGCAGGCCTCTAGCCCCCTCCGAGCTCACTGTCACACCACACCCTCTGTTTACTTCCCAGGTTTTCACGATCTGAAATTACTTTGTTGTGAGGTGTGGGAGCTCCACGATGGGGGTCTTACCAGTGCCTGCAACAGGGCCCGAGGCACATCTTTTGTACATTGTGTTTTCATGCTGCCTAAGGGTTTCCAGAAGGCTCTGCACAGCCTGATGAGGGAGGCCGGCTCCCTAGAAGGCCCCCGTGCCCTCAGAAAGGGGGCTCCACTTCAGCCCTTTACCATATACACAGTCCATCCAGCATCCAGAGCTGTCACTTCTGAGAGCCCACCACACGCTAGGATGGGCCCCCAGGTCCCTTGCCTCGTCCCTGCATGTGGTGCCCAAAGCCTGCAGGCCCGGCCCCCTCCCCTGACGATTGTTCTCTCTCTCCCAGGACCGAGATCTCGCCCGGCCGACAGTGGCGGCCCTGGAGCCTGAGCTCAGAAGGAACTCTTCCGTGGAAATGGGAACTGTACGGAGACTCCAAACTCTGACTTCCTACAGAAAAAAAAAGAAAAAAAAGATTTTTTTAGCTTTGACAAACACAAAAATGGTAATAAAGAGAGCCCTCCTCAACCCAAAATGTGAGCCACATGTGGCAACCCCCTCCTCCCAATTAACAAACCAACAGACAGAATTCTCTTAGTCTTTTGCCTCTTGAGAACATGTTACTCTTCTGTTTTGTAAAGTGTGTGTGCTTGGGGTTCGAGGTGTGTGGGATTGACTTCTCTGCTTTGTTTTTTAAGATATTATATGTAAATGTAAAAAGTTATTTAAATATATATTTTAAAGAACCCTAACCACCAACTTTTGCTGAAAAAAAAAAAAAAATCACTGCTGCAGTAATTGAACCACATCATGTGTAGATACTGTTGTCTCCCTCGAGGGAGCTCAGGCCTTTGAAAAGCTCAGGGCTACACCTGCCTTAGAAAATGAACCAGAAACTTGAAGTAAAGCTAGTTGATATGGGTACAAACTCTGAGGAACAATGCAATGCTGCCTCTTACTTTCTCGTGGTAAATCCCAACGTACAAAATGTCAGGCCTTCTCGGAAGCCATGCCTCTCCAGCGCGCACCTTCAGGCAGCTGATGGAAACAGCTTGGGGTCGGGTGGAAGGTCTGCAGCACTGCAGAGCTGGGACAAGCCATTGCTACGTAAGCCCCAGGGTGACAGGGACGATTCTGCATAGTGTCCTCAGTCTGTCCCCTCTGGTCATCGTCCTAACTAGAAGGACAGAGTTTACAGTCCTAATTTTGGGCTTCCTGCCACTGGCTGCAGAGATGGCTCGACGGGGTGTGTGGGGAGAGACACCCTGGAGGAATGTACGTGGTTTTGCAGCCTTGGTGTCTGCCCCAGCTGGGGGAGAGGTGGGATGGAGGGCGCCCCGGAGTGGGCCTGTGCGCATGCGGTCCGAGTGCGCCCGGCCACACACACCCCCGCTGCTTCCGGCGTTGGGCGGCCCTCCCGGGTGCCGGTCGCCGGGACCCGATAGGGTCTGAGCTCCCTTTGAATGACAACGTTTCCCATCCCATTGCTTCAGGGTTGTTCAGCCCTCTGCCTCATGGCTGAAATTACTCATCTCGCCTGCAAATGTCTACTATCCTTTCTACCTAATGCACTATTCTGTATTGATTCTCCATGAGACAGAGTGAAAGAGACTATCAGATAGTTTAGACCCAAAGGGTAGGTTTTTGTATATTGTTCCAACCTTTTGTTGTTTGTTGTTGCTGTTGTTGTTTTAAGAGGGAAGAAGAGTTTAAAAACCCAAACCATTTTTTAAAAGATGTTTCCATTTTAAAAGGGAGAATCTATTTAAAGCTATTTCAGATCAGGGATCGTTATCCTTTTTGTCCAATGTATTTCTTGTTATTAAAAAAATTTTTTAGAGGAAAGTAATCACATTAGCCCTTGTGTTCGCTAACTCTTCTGGTCACTTCTGTTTATTCATTTATTCAGCAGGTGTTTGTTGTCATCTGAAATGCTCATTTGCTGAATAGGAGCCTTGAGTCCTGGTCCCCTGTAGGTGGGGAAACAGAGACCCACCGTGGACTGCCAGGGGACTGTGACGGCTCTTCTCCAGTCAGGCCCAGGGGAAGGTCAGCCCAGGGTCCACATCTCACAACGTTTTGAATGAGAATCTTACTGAATCCCTTTTTCTTAAAAACCCCAGCCTGTAATGAGGAAATGTACTTACTTCCAGCCAATATTTGTCAGAAAGAAATTCCAGCATCAAACGATTGAGCTGTTTGCCATTAAGGAGCTCACTGTGGTGAGATTTGTCGTCCAGCCTCTGAGGTGCAGTCCCTTGGGGACTGCCCCCACCCCCAGCACCGCCTGTGCCCAGCACACCTGTTGGCGAGGGTGTGCGAAATGGCTGAGCCCCATGACACGTGATCTGGGCCGCCTTTATTCCTCGGGCCAGGAGTAGCAGCTGCTGAGGACAGCAGCTTGCATCTTGTGGTTTTAGGGAAGGGGTGGGGGGCATGGCTTCTAACTTGAACTACAAAAAGCAGCTTCTCATTGTTGAGATTTTGTTTGTTTGTGACTTTGTGTTTGTTTGTTTGTTTTTAATGCCTTTGAGTGCATATTATCTTCCTTGTCTGAAATCATACCCCCAAAGGGGCTTTCTTTAGCCCTGGCTGGAAAACCACTCCTCAGCAGCCTTAAGCAATAAATAGATGAGGAGAGCATGTGGCTTCAACTGGGCTTATTAAAATAAATGAGTCCAATTTTCATTTGAAAGAGCAGTAACTACAGATGGCCAAAAAAACCACATTTAATTTTCATAGTTTATAGGGTGATAGAAACAGAAAAGTGAAACTTTCAGACTTTAAACCTCAGCCGTTGTCTTAAATTTGTGTTGGGTCACCAGAGTATGGTGACCAACTATATCGCCTCACCATTCAAATCAAAAGAAATGTCTTCTTTGAAGTCATAAGACTCCAATAATGATGACAAGGACCTTTTCTCGGTGGCCTCTCAGTGGCATGTGGGAGTTATATAGCTATAGAAACTGGGAGCATCACATCTTCCATTGAGAGACACGCGCACACACACACACGCAGGAATGTGACTGTTGGGCGTGGTGTCATGGCCCAGCCTCGGGTGTAGGACAGCCATGTAGACTGAATAGTGCTAGAACCAGTTAAAAATGGGGGTTTGGGAGTTCTGGTCCACCAGGTACCTCTTTGTAGTAGACACAGCCCCAGGATGCTGGCCTTAACTCTCCGTCTCTTTGCCTCTCCCTAACCCTAACCCTAACCCTAATCCTAACCCACGCCGTTTTATGACATGTCCACCACTCTGCTGTCCACCACTCACACCCTCCCTTATGTGCTGCTAGTTCCTACTCAAAGCTCATGCAGGACTAATGCTTTTAAAATGAGGTCTAAAAAATAATTACTAATCAAGAGTATTATTTTTTAAACAGAACTGCCTTTTTCTATTCTTTATATAAACTCTTATTGTGTTGGTCTAACAAGGCACTATTTTAAAATGTTTTTTTAAAAATTTCTCCCATAGCACTTAAAAGATATTTTGTAAAGACTTTGCTGTAAAGATTTTGTAATAAAGTGGTCTAAGGGCTCCTTCTCCAACATTACCATTTAAAAAAAATGTTTTAAAGGCTAGAAAACAACTTATGTATATTCTGTATATGTATAGCAGCACATTTCATTTATGGAAATATGTTCTCAGAATATTTATTTACTAATATATTTATCTTAAGCCATGTCTTATGTTGAGAGTGTGACGTTGGAATAATCATTGAAAATGACTAACATGAGGCCCTGTAAATACATGATAATTGCACACAGATTTTACATATTTGCCGACCAAAAATGATTTAAAACAAGTTGTAGTCTTCTATGGTTTTGTAACAAATTGTACAAATGACTGTAAAAAAAAAATACAATTTTATCAAGTACATGTTATATATTGTCATTGCTCTATTTGGTAAAGGTCTACAGATTCCACAAAGGAGAGGTCTGCGTGAAGCAGTGCCTAATAACATCAGCTCGCTCATGGGAGCATCTGTGTAATTTCCTCTCCTGTTAACACAGAGTTCAGGTTATTGGGGATCCAGGTGGTGTCTGGGCAAGCATCTGAGAGACAGCGTTTGAAATTATGTCCCTGAGGTGGTGATAGGTTTTCTGCTCAGCCCTATGGGGGGAATGGTGGTCAATCCCAGCAGTCCACTTTTCGAACATAGAGACTGTAAACTGGGTATAACCATCGACTTCATCTGCCAAGCCTTTTCCTATCTGGAAGACTGAGGCCCTCCAGGCCCTCTTTAAGGAATAGGGACTTGTAGGAAAAGAGCTTAAGCATCCAGCCTGGAAATGACCAAATCATGAAGGTGGAGAGGGGCCCTGAGTCTAATGTGAACCTCGTACCCATCTGTCTTGTTTCCCAGGGAGGGTAGTCACTGATCTGTAAGGTGCTCTGAGATGGCGTGGAAGGTGCAAAGTGGTGTTTATTCTTCAGACATCTAGCAGAGAATACCCTAATCCTGTGAGCTCCTGTCCCTATTTCTCGCTTTTTAACTTGGGCCATTTCTTGGGAGCAGGCTCCTCGTGGACCTCCGGCCTCTTCCTGCCTGGCAGTGGGTCCTTCTGAGCACCTTCAGGGGTGGCAGCCTGGCTGCAAAGAGCCTCCCAGGGCTTTTTTTTGATGGCCTTGCCCAGCTCCAAACTGTACCTCTCGGGGGTCACCGAAGGATTCCACAGCATTGGCTCCACCACCGTGTGGTGCAGAGCCCGGTGGCCCTCTGTGCGGAGGCCATGGATGGTTAATGCATCCTCCGACAACTGCTGTCTC
Source organism: Physeter macrocephalus (assembly GCF_002837175.3). NCBI lineage: Eukaryota > Metazoa > Chordata > Mammalia > Artiodactyla > Physeteridae > Physeter > Physeter macrocephalus. The sequence continues at coordinate 5,310,925 of NC_041232.1, read as the reverse complement.
TTCCTCATTTCCGGAAGTGAGGCTCGGCCCTTCCAGGACACTGTCCCAATGTCCCGGGGTAGCACTTGGGTGGCAGCCACATGTTCAGCATATCTGCTCTCAAGATCTTGGCAGAGTGTTACTTTTTTCTCCTTTGAACTTTCTTTACCCTAGCCAGGAAGAAAGCAGAGAAGTCAAAGCTAAAACTTGAGAAGGGAGCTCAGGATAATTATCTGGGATTTGTGTCCCCAAGTCTTGGTTACAGCCACAACCAACATTTGTCTAGCATGTTCTAGTTTACCGAATTCCTTCAGGGATACCGCTGCGAGCGTTTCCCCACAGCCCTGTAAGGTCAGCAGGAGACAGCTTTAAAGGCAAGGAAATTGGAATTGGTTTGCCCAAGGCCACACAGCCAGAAGGTGGACCACGGCTGTCGCCTACTGAGTGCCACCCAGGACCCTAAACATCTACTCTGTGCCAGGCTCTGCTCAAAAGCCCTTTGCATGCATTAACTCATTTCATCCTCATGAAACCCTGTGAGGGAAGGGCTGTTTCTCCTCACCTTATAGATGACAAAAACCAAGGTAGAAAGAGACTGAGCCCACGGTCCCCCTCAATTACGGTCAGAGCTGGGATTTGAACACTGACCACCTAGCTCCAGGGTGCATTCTGAGCTCTGCTGGCCACCATGGACTAAGGGAGCTGGACTCAGATCAGGCCTCTGGACACCAAGTTCTCCATGTGGAAGTTCATGGCCAGGTCTGTGGCTCAGCTCTGGGGTTCAAGCATGTGCATCTGAGCCTTTCCCATCCTTATTTTCGCTTCACGTCAAGTTTCTTTTGTCTCCACTTCTGAAAGCCACTTTATCCTCCTCTCAAACTGAGCAAAGGAGAAATATGCATGACCCCAGATCTGTCCTCTCTCCACTAAATCACGCCCCCACCCCCATCCTGACCACCCCCACAATCCTGTCTTTAACTTTAGGGTTTCCTTCTCTTGGCGTGAAGCCCTAGCTTACCTTTCCCTCTCCCCACCCCATCACGTTTTCTCCACCACCAGCCATCACCTACCTCGTTGACGCCTCCTGCAGGCCTCCTGTGCCTGGGTGAGCCTGGCCACTGCCCCACTGGCCACTTGCTCTTGGAACTGATGGAGTTTCTTATCCCACCCCACTGGGCGGCTTTCGTAGCTGAATCGTCCTTGGGCTTTAATCTCTTTGAGGGTTTCGCATCTCCAAACTTGCGTGGTACTGGGCAGCATTTCTCCTTCAGTTGTTGCCTGAGCGACAGTTTAACCAGGGAGAAGGAACTGGCAATTAATGGGTTCTTTACAACTTCCCAAGAAGAGGTGGTACCTGTACGGGAGCATTGATGTTCTGCTTTGCACACTTTCTGGCTGTCCAGATGTTGGTGAGAGCTGGCGAGTCCACATAGCAGTCCTGAAGCCTGGTGTTCAGTAAGATAGACTGTCGGAGTCCATAGGTGGGGTTGCTGGGATCTCGTCTCACAGAGATTGGATGCTAGAATTATAAAGGGGAGAAAAGGAATAAAAAAGGCCAATTCTCAAGCAGAGACTAGAAGGTCTATTTTAGAGGTAAAGCATTAACATCTTTTTATAGACCATTCCTTCCACACAGCTCTTAGAAATCTGTCTGCACAACCTCTCTCCTGCTCACCAAAACCTTTTGTACCAAGTAGGGAAGCAGTAGAACTTCGCAAGGTCACAGTGATGGTCAGGTTCTCAAAGAACATAGCATGCTTGGGCTGGAAGCGGAGGGAGGGTCAGGGAGCATTTATAAGGAATTAAAGACCATTTCTATCCCCTGGAAAGCTAAGGGAACCCATGGCAGGAAAGGAATGGGAGATGGGATCACTCAAGCTTCCTATAGGAGCTGTAGCCACTCCTCAACTAGGCTGCAACCCAGAAATGACAGCAGGTAAAATCGTGCCAAGCCCTGAAATCACTTTCTAACCAGACTGCCATGAGCCAAGAAAAGCTGCTAAGCAGGGAAATATACTCTTGGGTCTAAAAAGGCAAAAACGCAATGTAAATGATGCTGGCCTCCATTTCTTGGGACCAGCCAAGAACAAGAGAACAATTTGGATAGATTAGAATCACACACTTAAAGAGACCTGGCTTTCTAAGAAATGTCATCTATAATAAAATCACCTTACCATATTTCGGTTGCCTTAAATTTTATTTTAGTTAGCTTAGTAGGGGGAAGAAATATGTATTTTCTTCTCCCTTTTTCTCTTTTTTGTTTTGTTTTAATATTTCTATCACCTGTCTTTCTCTGCCTCAGTCATGTATGGGCAAATTGCTGTTTGTTTAGATTTTGGCTCTCATGCAGTTTTGAACCATTATCTCTAGTATTTGTGATGTCACTTTGGTTTGTGATGTGGGTGTGGGTAGGTGTTACATCATCAGATTTTTATAGTTAAATTATATTGGAAGAAGTTCTATTTTCTTGTGCTTACAGCCTCAGGAACTTCTCAAGCCCTCATTTTCCCCAATATGGCGCGGGTGAATTTTGAAGGTTCTGACATTCTTAAGAAGCACACTTTTCACGCAATGTAGTCAAATATGCAGACCAGATTTGTGGATACAGGTAGCGAGATGCATCCTTACAGGTGCGAAAGGGCCCTTCTCCGTGCACATAAAGAAGGTACTGTTAAGTTCTCAGAATAGCTGCCAAGGTTAGGGACCAGAAATGAAAGAACACGTTCCTGCAGCCCTGGGCACCTCTGCCTGCATGTCTCTCCCAGGGAGAATACATGGTTTCTGGAATGCGGTTTTATTTTACATCCCATGGCAAATGCAGTAATTAGAGCTGTTAGCGGTGTCAAGAGCTTGAAACAAGAACAAAGACGCCTCTTCCTGGGAACTCTTGGGCAATGCCTATCTCCTTATCAGGTGCCTGCCCTGTTGGTGGTTTTGATTTTTCATGTACAGAATGCCAAAGGAGGCTCCCTCTCCCGGGGGAGGAGAGCGAAAAGGTGGAAAAACAGAGTATGAGTCTGGCAGGAGTTCCTGGAATCACATGCGTTGCCTGTTTGATTTTTTTGTCCCTGGAGTGAATCAAAGTCGCAGGCAGACCGCACCGCAGGCCGCCGTGGAACCACCACCAGGCCGCCGGCATCTGGACCCACAGACCCTTGGGAGGACAATGGGGTCCATTCAGTGGTAAGCTCTGGCCTCACCTCCCGAGAGGTGGGTCGGTTTTAGAGCTGGGCGTTGGAAAGGGTTTGTCTTTGGGAAGCGTTTGCAGACGTCTGGAGACCGGGTAGGCAGACATCCTTTCAAAGCCAGTGAACCCTGGAGAAGTGCCACCAGGCTCTGGGGCTACGGTCTGCCTTTACTCCGCATGGCAGGGACAGAAGGGCAAGAATGGTACATGGAGCTGATCTGCTTTCCTTCTCTCCTTCCCCATCTTGAGGTTGGCTTTCCCACACCACCTCTTTCCAGACACTCAAATGTATTTACTTTCCTAGGCCTTTGACTCAGGGAGCACTCAGTATCTCCTTCTAGTCCAGAGCTGTTCACACAGATGGCAGCTGATACAGACTCTTCAAGTTCTAACAAATTCTACCTTCTCTCCCTTCTGTGTAACTCCCTTCCATTGATCCTGCCCTAGTAGTAAGCCTCACGTTCCTTAGAAATAACTCAGGGTAATTTGGCCTGTGCTATTTCCTATTTCAGTAAAATCTGTGTTGATTGAATGCTCACTGTAGTCCAAACATGGTCCTAGACAACACTTTACCAACATCATCTCACCAAATGCTACTGACAGTCTTCTGCATGAGTTTGGGTGCTGCTGCCATCCCTACTTTATAGATGAAGAAACTGAAGGTCAGGGACTTCTCTGGTGGTCCAGTGGTAAAGAATCTGTCTTCCAATGCAGGGGACGTGGGTTCAATCCCTGGCTGGGGAACTAAGGTCCCACATGCTGCAGGGCAACTAAGCCCGCATGCCACAACTACTGAGCTCTTGTGCCTCAACTAGAGAGCCCGAATGCTGCAAACTACAGCGCCCACGTGCTCTGGAGCCCACGTACCACAACTAGAGAGAGAAAACCCACACACCACAACTAGAGAGAAGCCCATACCATACCGCAACGAAGAGCCTGCATGCTGCAACTAAGACCCGACACAGCCATAAATAAGTACATAAATAAATTAATTAATTAAAAATTTTTAAAAAGAAAAGAAACTGAAGGTCCAGTTGCTCAAGGACCATGCCTCAGGCCCAAAAGCTAGTAACCAACAAAGGCTGGACTCAACCCAACCAGGGTCTCTACCCACTTTGCTCTTATCCACTCAGAGCTATGCTATGACACTTTGCCTTGCATCTGGTTGGCCCATCCATGTACCACACCTGGGCACGGACCACATCAAGTCCTATTGATGGATCCCAGATCCATTTCTCAATGGGCAAGTGAATTCACATCTCTGGGCCTTACTTTCCTCATCTGTGAAATGCGGATAGTAGGAGTGCCTACCCCAGGATCACTACGAGGACGAAATGGGACAACGCATGTGAAGCACTTGGCATGGCTCCTGGCAGAGAGTAAGTGCTCAGTAAATAAAGTTCTAATTAATGTTGGTTTTGTTTTTTTTTTTTTTTTTTTGGCTGTGCTGTGAGGCATGCAGGACCTTAGTTCCCGAACCAAAGATTGAACCCACGCCCTCTGTGGTGGAAGCACGGAGTCTTAACCACCGGACCACCAGGGAAGTCCCTAATGTTATTAATATTATGGCCCATTCACTCATCTGACCCCTTCTTGAGCCCCTGTTGCTCATGGTCTGAGTGACTTAACCTAACAGTCCCTAATGTTATTAATATTATGGCCCATTCACTCATCTGACCCCTTCTTGAGCCCCTGTTGCTCATGGTCTGAGTGACTTAACCTAACATTTTTTTTTTTTTTTGTGGTATGCGGGCCTCCCTCCGTTGCGGCCTCTCCCGTTGCATCTTCACTAAACATTTGTCAGATTCATCAACCTTACAGAGGTGATGTATCTACAGGAGCTACATTTCCCCCTGGTTTTAGAAGTTGTCCCGAATATCCCTGCTTTGTTAGATGGAAAGGGAAGCGGGTACCTGAGGATACACTAAGGAAAGTAACTAGTCTTTAATAGAGGTTGTTCTGTTGAAGGTTGTTCAGAAGTATAAAGTCAGGATGGAAAGACTCTACTTGATCCAGGGTCCTGAAACCATGGCAAGAGTTTCCATTATTGGTGCCAACACTCGATCCAGAGACCTTGGGGCTGAGGCCGTAGGGCTTCCATGTTGCTAAAAGTCCTGTTCCTGAGATTGGTTCGCCAATGAACCTTTTTCACTCTGCTGAGATCAGTCTAAATAACCTTTATTTTCCACCCATCTTATGGAGCTGTTCTTCCTGACATATCTAAACCACCACTTCTATCTGGAAACACATCTGCCCTTCTCTGATGCTTAGCCAGTCTCTGCTCAATGTATTTTTAGCTCTGATAATCTTTCTTCTTTCTTTTTCTCCTCTACTACCACTCTTCTCTTTAATTTCTCTGAGCTCCTGTTCTGTTTCCGGAGGGTCAGTGAATAAAGAGGAAATTGAGCCGGGCTTCCCTGGTGGAGCAGTGGTTAAGAATCCACCTGCCAATGCAGGGAACACGGGTTCGAGCCCTGGTCAGGGAAGATCCCTCATGCCGCAAAGCAACTAAGCCTGTGCGCCACAACTACTGAGCCTGTGCTCTAGAGCTGGCGAGCCACAACTACCGAGTCCACGCGCCACAGCTACTGAAGTCTGCACGCCTGGAGCCCGTGCTCTGCAAGGAGAGAAGCCACCGTGATGAGAAACCCGCACACTCACTGAAGAGCAGCCCTGCTCTCCACAACTAGAGAAAGCCTGCATGCAGCAGTGAAGACCCAACGCAGCCAAAAATTAAAAAAAAAAAAAGTTGTAAAAAAGAGAGGAAATTGAGCCAATTTATATCAATTCTCATCTTCCTCCTTCATGGCCCACCCCCAAATTCTAGTGGAATTTAGTTGTTTTTAATTTCCTCAGAAGATGTTTTTATTTTAACACCCAAGCAAGTAAACTTCCACACCCATATGGGAACACATCTGAGGTTTGTGATGTAGAAGTTTTAGGAGAGAAGAGAAAAACTTTGGATGAGAGAACTTGAAAAGATTCCTGAACCATGATGCAAACTCGGAGGACCAGTGATTTAGACCACATGTGCTGAATACACACCTATCACGGACCAAGTATGTGAAATGATGTATCCTGCCCATCCTGCCGCCCCTTCTCACCTGTCTCTGAGTTCTCAGATGTGGCCACCTGGATTCCCCACAGACACTGCTAACTCATTATGTTCAAAACCAAATTCTTTTTCTCCCTTCACCCCCATCAGAACAGACTAACTACTGCTTCTCTTGAATTTTCCATCACTAGTTGCCTGACCCAGAACCTGGAAGACAGGATCAGTGCTGAGATGAGCCTGAGGCTAAAGGAAAATCAGGAATCTAGGTCCTGTTTTTATTTAAAGTTTTGAGATTCTGTTCATCATTAATTTTTGACATTCATTTAGAGTTTTTAAAGATATTGCATTAAAACACTGTCCATTAAATATATTTAAAAATTGATTAAATATTTGTCTTGATTACTAAGTTTTGGGGGGCCCCCTTAAATCTTGTGCCTGAGGCCAATGCCTCACTTGCCTCACCCTAATCCCAGCCCTGGACCACTCAGTAGGCATTGGTTGCTAGAACCCCATAAAGATAAGAAGGCAATTCACCACGGTGATGAGGAGTAGGGTCCTGAAGTCCCACTGCCTGGGGTCATAGCCCAGCTCCACCACTAGGCAACCTTTGAGCAAGCCATTTAACCTCTCTTTGTAAATCAGCTATACTCCAATAAAAATTAAAAAAAAAAAAAAAGAATTTGTTTTTTCTTTCCTGACTGACCCATGACTATTTTTTTTTTTTTTTTTTGTGGTATGCGGGCCTCCCTCCGTTGCGGCCTCTCCCGTTGCGGAGCACAGGCTCCGGACACGCAGGCTCAGCGGCCATGGCTCACGGGCCCAGCCGCTCCGTGGCCTGTGGGATCCCCCCAGACCGGGGCGCGAACCCGGTTCCCCTGCATCGGCAGGCGGACGCGCAAACACTGCGCCACCAGGGAAGCCCTAACCTAACATTTTATAGGAACTTCATCCCAGGTCCTTAGTTGTGTGCCATCTGGTTTATGAGGCCAAGCAATGAGCCTCTTTTTTTTTTTTTTAATTGAGGTATAGTTTTTCAGATTCTTTTCTACTATAGGTTATTACAAGATATTGAATATAGTTCCCTGTGCCACACAGTAAATCCTTGTTGTCAAGCAATCAGCCTCTTGAAACGGGGGATGATTCTGATCTGACTTGGGTATCATGACATTTCTTTTCCCATGATCCATCTTCACTAAACATTTGTCAGATTCATCAACCTTACAGAGGTGATGTATCTACAGGAGCTACATTTCCCCCTGGTTTTAGAAGTTGTCCCGAATATCCCTGCTTTGTTAGATGGAAAGGGAAGCGGGTACCTGAGGATACACTAAGGAAAGTAACTAGTCTTTAATAGAGGTTGTTCTGTTGAAGGTTGTTCAGAAGTATAAAGTCAGGATGGAAAGACTCTACTTGATCCAGGGTCCTGAAACCATGGCAAGAGTTTCCATTATTGGTGCCAACACTCGATCCAGAGACCTTGGGGCTGAGGCCGTAGGGCTTCCATGTTGCTAAAAGTCCTGTTCCTGAGATTGGTTCGCCAATGAACCTTTTTCACTCTGCTGAGATCAGTCTAAATAACCTTTATTTTCCACCCATCTTATGGAGCTGTTCTTCCTGACATATCTAAACCACCACTTCTATCTGGAAACACATCTGCCCTTCTCTGATGCTTAGCCAGTCTCTGCTCAATGTATTTTTAGCTCTGATAATCTTTCTTCTTTCTTTTTCTCCTCTACTACCACTCTTCTCTTTAATTTCTCTGAGCTCCTGTTCTGTTTCCGGAGGGTCAGTGAATAAAGAGGAAATTGAGCCGGGCTTCCCTGGTGGAGCAGTGGTTAAGAATCCACCTGCCAATGCAGGGAACACGGGTTCGAGCCCTGGTCAGGGAAGATCCCTCATGCCGCAAAGCAACTAAGCCTGTGCGCCACAACTACTGAGCCTGTGCTCTAGAGCTGGCGAGCCACAACTACCGAGTCCACGCGCCACAGCTACTGAAGTCTGCACGCCTGGAGCCCGTGCTCTGCAAGGAGAGAAGCCACCGTGATGAGAAACCCGCACACTCACTGAAGAGCAGCCCCGCTCTCCACAACTAGAGAAAGCCTGCATGCAGCAGTGAAGACCCAATGCAGCCAAAAATTTAAAAAAAAAAAAGTTGTAAAAAAGAGAGGAAATTGAGCCAATTTATATCAATTCTCATCTTCCTCCTTCATGGCCCACCCCCAAATTCTAGTGGAATTTAGTTGTTTTTAATTTCCTCAGAAGATGTTTTTATTTTAACACCCAAGCAAGTAAACTTCCACACCCATATGGGAACACATCTGAGGTTTGTGATGTAGAAGTTTTAGGAGAGAAGAGAAAAACTTTGGATGAGAGAACTTGAAAAGATTCCTGAACCATGATGCAAACTCGGAGGACCAGTGATTTAGACCACATGTGCTGAATACACACCTATCACGGACCAAGTATGTGAAATGATGTATCCTGCCCATCCTGCCGCCCCTTCTCACCTGTCTCTGAGTTCTCAGATGTGGCCACCTGGATTCCCCACAGACACTGCTAACTCATTATGTTCAAAACCAAATTCTTTTTCTCCCTTCACCCCCATCAGAACAGACTAACTACTGCTTCTCTTGAATTTTCCATCACTAGTTGCCTGACCCAGAACCTGGAAGACAGGATCAGTGCTGAGATGAGCCTGAGGCTAAAGGAAAATCAGGAATCTAGGTCCTGTTTTTATTTAAAGTTTTGAGATTCTGTTCATCATTAATTTTTGACATTCATTTAGAGTTTTTAAAGATATTGCATTAAAACACTGTCCATTAAATATATTTAAAAATTGATTAAATATTTGTCTTGATTACTAAGTTTTGGGGGGCCCCCTTAAATCTTGTGCCTGAGGCCAATGCCTCACTTGCCTCACCCTAATCCCAGCCCTGGACCACTCAGTAGGCATTGGTTGCTAGAACCCCATAAAGATAAGAAGGCAATTCACCACGGTGATGAGGAGTAGGGTCCTGAAGTCCCACTGCCTGGGGTCATAGCCCAGCTCCACCACTAGGCAACCTTTGAGCAAGCCATTTAACCTCTCTGTATGAGGGGGCTCGTAAGACTGCCTCCCTCATAGGGCTACCGTCATATGAGAAATGTGATGACAAACATTGCACACTGCTGAAAGCTTAGTAAAATCCTCAGTAAAGGTTTGCTATTCTTGTTATTATAATCAGACTCCTCATCCAGTGCTCTCTCCACAACATGACTGCCCTTTGAGCAGAAATCACCCCAGCTGGAGGTTCAAAGATACCAGGATCGCCCAAACTCCACCAGCTGAGATCTCTCAGCTTCTTGGCAAATCCTGCTGCCCTCAAGAGGAATCCAAGGGCCTGACTGCAGAGCCGGGAGACAGACAGACAGACACCCATATCTTCCTGGAGGCCCAGGGGCTACAGTCAATGTCCTCACTCTTTCCATGAAATAAAGCTGCTTAAGGACTGAGGCATGTGAAGTATTGAAATGAATATCTCAGGCAGCTCCTTGCCAGGGCCAGGGACCACATAACTGAGCAAAGACCTTGAGCCATTACGTGCCCTGACCTAGACCTGCTCGGTTGTATTTTTAGCCTCTGTGTGCTGTTTCCATCACCTGTGCTGGGCTTTACGCTGGAAAAGAGGGGAGGGAGGGCTGGGGACAGCTAGAGAGATGTTTCTCATGGCAGCCAGTGGGGGCAGGAGCTTGCACACTATTTCTGAGCTATGTTGTACAAGCCAGCTTTCATGGGCTTGCAAAATTTCAGGGGTGTGTGTAGTTAATGACACAGGCCCCGGAGCTTAGAAGGACCTCAGGCTTGGTTTAATGCTCTGTTGTCACCGTCTTGAAATTCTTAAAAATTTTGAACAAGGGGCCCCACATTTTCATTTTCATTTTTCATTGTAGCCCATTCTGGTTACACAAGGCCAAGAGAGCAGAATAAAGGAAGGGGGCTGGTACCCAGTCAACAGGGGTGCCTTTCTGCAGGGCAGTAAGACAGATGGGAGCTACTACCGTGAGGCATAAATCCTCAGACTTGGCCAAATAAACCTGATTTCGAACCCCCCCCCCCATCTGCCTCTTCTTATTTCCTCCTCTGAAACTAGGATGAGATATGAAAGGACCTTGTAAACTGTAGACAGCTGTGCCCCGCTTTGCTAAAACCTTTCCCGGCACTCTAAAACAGTCCACAGAGCACCCTCTGTCAATATCATCATTTTCTTGTTTTTGTAGTACTGTTTGCTCTCTGAAATTCACATTATTTTCCTGTTGGTTGACTGGCCTCTCCCCCCCGTTTGAGTGTCAGTTCTAGGAGTGTAAGTTCTTGTCTTGCTGGTGCTCTTGACAGGCTCCTCACTGAATATTTGTTGAATGGAGGGGGGATCACGCTTACTGAGAACTTGCTTTGTGCTGATGGTTTTACCTGCATCTCCCCATTTTACTCTCCTTCTAGGGCCTCCTGCCTGGGAGGGTGCAAGTTAAGAGTTGAAGCATTCCCAGGTTATGTTGGAGGAGGTGATTTTGGAGGTGGGGAAGGGCCCAAAATGGTGCAGGAGAAGGTAACCAAGAGTGGGAGACACCAGGTGGGATGTGGAGGGCATCCCCCTGCTCCAATAAGGAGCCAGAGGATTCTCGACCTTGGTAATGACCCAGGGAAAACAGTGATTGAACAAGCATACTCTTGCCGTGGCACTGGGTCGTGTGGGTGGTGTGATGGAGCCAAGAAGCTTCCTGGGAGTAGTTGCGCCTTTGGGGCCCAGCTCTGGGAGCAGCTGGGATGGGGGGATGGTTGGGGGCGAGGTGGCGGGTCTTGGGACCGGGCGAGGGGAATGGCTAGGGGGCGAAGGGACCGGTGCACCTAAGACGGGCCGGGGACAGCCCAGCCCCGCTCAGGGCGCGGCAAGTCAGCACAGGAGGGCTGAGGTTCCCGCCGCCGCGCCGGGCACAGGCCCGCACTTGCAAGTCTGGGACCAGGGACTTAAAAGCGCCCGGCGCACCGCCCGGACCTGCCCCGCGGGGCGTCACCGCGGCGGTTTAGGCTGGAGCCGAAGGAAAATCTCTGCCTGGGGGAGTGCGGGGGAGGAGAGAGGCCCACCACAGACCCCGGGGGCGGGCGCGGAAGACCTTGTGGGGGAGTGAGGCCACGCTGGGCCGAGAGTTTAAGCGAGCCACGCGCTCTCTGCGTCGCGGGATCGCAGTGTCTAAGAAAGCACCATTGCCCCACCCACTTCTGGATTTTCTTGGTATCGGGCGGTTTACTTGCATCTATCTAATCTAATCTAATCTTGTGAAGACTTTTTTAAAAAAATACATTGTCTTTATTGCATTTATTATTATTATTTTGCGGTACGGGGGCCTCTCACTGCTGTGGCCTCTCCCGTTGCGGAGCACAGGCTCCGAACGCGCAGGCTCAGCGGCCGTGGCTCATGGGCCCAGCCGCTCCGCGGCATGTGGGATCTTCCCGGACCGGGGCACGAACCCGTGTCCCCTGCATCGGCAGGCGGACTCAACCACTGCGCCACCAGGGAAGCCCAAGACCTTTTAATATTCCTATTTTGCAGATGACAAAGAGCAGGAAACTTGCCCCAGCTGACAAAAAATGTGCGATAGGATTCGGAACCGGGGCTCAGTATGCTGCCTCTTTTGTGGCTGCAAAAGTTGGGATGGTGAAAGGAACTCAACATTTTCTAAGCTCCTACTGTGTGTGTGTAAAAGTTTCCATGCATTGTCTCATTTGGTACAACCTCTTTGGGAGTAATTGCTATCAACGTCCCCATTTTAACAGATAAGGAAATTGAAGTAAGAGACCTATTTTTCTTTTAAATTCGCCCAAGATTTTACAGGTGATCAAGTGGGATATGAACCCGGACAGGCTGACTCCAGAGCACCCTTTTTTAAACCGCTGTGATGAGCCAAGCAGGGAAAAGCGGTTTGCAGACTGCTGTTCTATTACGGCTGAGGCTGAGCCCGCGTGTGGGTCACGACCCGAGTGAGGGTGGAGCAGGGGTCACTGGGAGCCCGGCCCGGACCAGCCGGGTCAAACCTCCGCTTGTGGACTCGGAGGCTGTGCCCCAGGCCCCGCCCCTCACCTGCTGGCCCCGCCCCTCGAACCAAGAAAGTGGTCCGCGGGTGGGCGGGCCCAGGTGCAGGGTGATGTGGGAGGGGCCTGGAGCGTGAGTGGCAGGCGCGGGCGGGGCGAGGCGGGCGTGCGCAGTCGGCTCCGCCCCTCGGGCCTCGCGGCGGAGCCTGGCGGGCCCCTGGCTGCAGGGGCGGTGGCGGCGCTGGGGAGGGCGGGCTGGGGCGGGGCGGCCGGGCGGCCGGGGAGGGGCCACGCTCGAGCCTAGCGTCCCGCTCCCATGGCCGCCCCCGGCTCCCTGCGTTGCCCCTTCTCCCCCGGGCCGCGCCCCGGGGCCCCGCACTGACGGCCCATGGCGCCGCCCGCCGCCCGCCTCGCCCTGCTCTCCGCCGCCGCGCTCACGCTGGCCGCCCGGCCCGCGCCCAGCCCCGGCCTCGGCCCCGGACCCGGTGAGTGAGCGACCCCCCCCCACCCCTCGCTCCGCCTGTCCTGCGCGGATCCCGCCCGGGGGGCCCAGCTCCCTCGCCCCTGCCTTCTGGGACTCCTTCTCCAGCCCCTCAGCGACGCCTCTCAGACGGGGCGGCCCCTCTCCTCAGGACCTGGGACTCCCCCAGACCCCTCAGCTACGCCCTCGGCCGGCGCCCTGTCTGCCTCAGTACAACCCAGAGCCTTTGGCCAGGCTCCTCAGCGACGTCCCCCCGGCCGGGATGTCTCCTCTGTCTCAGGACCCGGCACCCCCAGCTCAAGTCCCTCAGCGACTCCCCCCCGGGCCGGGACGCTCCCCCACCCCGCCTCAAGACGCTGCCCCCCCTCCCCAAGCCCCTCAGCGACATCCCGGGCCAGGATCCCCTCCGCCAGCCCCACAACGACGCCCCCAGTCCCCCCTCCCACCCACGCCCGCGAACCCTGCGTCTGCCCGCTCACGAGCGGGTGCGGAGGCGACAGGAGCGGGCGCCCGGCCCCTCTGCCTGGTCCCGGCTGCACCCGCTTGCCCAACACTATTTTCTGAGTACAAGTCGAGAAGAGTAAAGTTGCCCTGCCCGCCCTGCTAGAGGTAGACCTGGGTCCGGAGACGACCGGCTCTACCCAGCCAGAACGTTCCCTCCCTAGCCATCCCCCACCCCACTGGGGCCGCTTTGAACTTCCCCATGACTCGGTGCAGGTCCAGCATGGAGAGGGGAAGAAAATAAGGGGTGATGGGAAACTTCTCCCCTACAGAGCTTAGGGTGCTTATCCTGAGAGTGCAGTGCAGAGCACTCGTTTCCCCAGTAGGCCCACACTTTAAACAGGGTAACCCGCTCCCCAGGCCAAGGTCAAGGCCAGGTCTTCCCCAAGTGGGGCCCTAGACCAGGATGGAAGCTGGGACTTTGCTTAGCTTGCCCGCACACCCTTCCTTGTAACAGAACTCTCCAAGTTGAAGAGCAGGCAAGGGGGCGTTGTCTGGCCCAGGTACATCTGTCTGCAAGTTGTTCAGGTGTTGAGAATTCGGCATTAATGGAAGGGACGGCAAAAGTGCATTACCAGGTTTGCTGAAGTAAGAACGCTGGCCTCTGGGTTCTCCACCCAAAGTCGCAGACTGTGATGTTGGAGAGACAGGATTTTGCTGATGAAAGAAAACTCCAAGTTGCTTTGTTTACTTACCAGCTTGGATTTGTGATAAAGATAAGGATTTAGTGTTGTCACTTACTATGTGACTTTGGGTTGTGCCTTCAGCTCTCTGAGCCTCAGTTTCCTCATCTGTAAAGGAGGGATGATGATAACTCCCTTGCAGGGTGTTGTGAAGATTAAATGATGTACTGCAGGTAACACACCCACATATAGCAGGCAGTCACTAAACATATTTAATACTTCTTTTTATGGTGCTTTACGGTTCACCAAGTGCTGGACACCTCCTTTGCCCTGGGAATGCTATGAACTTCCAGTCTGATTAATCCCTGTTAAAGGCAAAGCTTGGCTTTAGAGTGGTAGAAGGGGGCTCTCCAAGTGCTATAAACCTTAGGCTCAGGAAGTGGTTTCTGAGTGATCAGTGGCCTTCTAGGGGACAACTACAAAAACTTGTGCAGAAGTTTGATCACTTCTACTGTTTGCTGTATGTGGGGAATGAAGGAGGGACTTTCTGAGAGCCAGGATATGTCAACATAACTGTAACCTAGTAACCCCTTAGCTCCACTTTGCCATATGTGTGGTCAGGATTTAATGTCCTCTATGGAGAGAGAGGTATGGGTGGAAGTAAACTGTTTCCTCTCCGGGAAAGGGCAGAGTAATAGCTCTGAAAAGTGTTCAGTGAGCCAGCTGTGTGCTTATGCTTGTTGGAAGGTGGGACCCCCTCCTCAGGCACCTTTGCTTTGCTTGGAAGGGTCAAATGCAGCAGTTCTTATGTAGTTTGAACCTCAAACCTTGGTGTGTGCTTTTATTGGAGTCTGGGGTAGGGACAAATAAATAACCATTGTGAAATGATTTATGATAAGTGGCCCATGTTCCCAATTCAGTGAGCCTCACCAGCTTTTTTCCCTCCCATCCTAGTACATCAGTGCCTTTGTGACTTCTCCTCTTTAGTTCCAGAGGCAGTTTTAGGGAGATACCACATGGTCTTCAGCATCACATCCTGTCTAGAGCCTACCCACTAGTTTTTAAAAATCCTTTCCAATAAAAAACACGTTTTACTCTGAGGATATGCCAAACTTGACATTTCATATTTTTGATACTGTAATTTTCTCTAAAATTTTGTGGATGGAAAAAATTATTTCAATACTTATATTCTGCATAATTTTGTAATATTTAAATTACTGGTGGTTTGCATTTTTGAATGCTGACTTTATAAAAAGTTAGCTCATTCCCTATCAGTGCTACTTCTAATTACAGTGTGTAGCCAACCCCAGATGACCTCCCTTCTCTTCATTCTTTGAGATTCTCTCCCTTCCTTCACAACTGATAAGGAGGAAGGTAGAGGTTAGTGGTGGAATCTAGACTCCCTTTTCAAGGAGGAAGGCAGCCAGGGCTGTGGGCTGATGGGCTCTCTGAAGTGAACTTGCATCTGGAATTTACTGACCTGCAGGGGACAGCCAAGAGGTAGGAAGAGCAGAGAAGACTGAGTGGACTTCAGCTCTGAGTTTTCCGCCTAAGGCATATACCTGCTTGGGTGTTTCACCACATTTAGGGGCTTTTGGGTGTGCGTCAACAGAGTGTCTCAACTCTGGTTATGTTTGCTGTGAACAGCCTTTTATGCTCATCCTCCTCCAGCTCTTCATGTAGAATTTGTCCCATTAGACAGCAGTGTGTCTTGCCATAAAACCTACGAGTTCAGTTAACAGTGAGAGCTTCATACTGTACAGGACCTCATCCCTCTTGCGGACTCCATTAATGTTGTATGGAATTACCTGTATACAACCCAGGGGCTGAGATGAGTGAAGGGGACTAGCGTGCATACCAGTTACTTTTATGTATTTTAAGAAACAGGAAACTGTCAAAACTGACCTGGCATCAAAGAACTCTGATCTTTTTGTGAAAATTTTTGGCCCCTCGACAAAGCTGTTTAAGTGTTTGAGATATGCAGTGAGACCTTTTATAAACCTTAGAGCAAAAAGAAGTTCAATTTAGGCTCACTGCTAATAAACAGCAAGTTGGTACACTTAATGTAGATATTATTGATACACTTACTTATGATTTAGCATATTTGGATCAAAAGCAATAAATGATGAAGGTAAAATATATTGCTTTAAATTGCTTCACAATATACAGATTAGGAATTTTGGGTGATGGGCAATATACCATCTTTAGTTTAGAATTTTTTAGCCTATAATGCCATCTTAGGCTGTAGGTCAGGTAGGTGTCAGCAAACATTTTTTGTAAAGGGCTAGACAGTAAATAATTTGGGCTTTGTGAGCCATGTACTGTCTGTTGCAGTACAACAGCTGCAGAATCTCAAAGAATGAAGAGAAGGGAGGTCATGTTTGTAGAGCAAAGCAGCCATAGACAAACTGAATGGATAGGTGTGGCTGTCTTCCAAGAAAACTTACATGGACACCAATATTTGAATTTCATGTGATTTTTTAACAGTTTTTTAAAAATTTTATTTATTTTTGGCTGTGTTGGGTCTTCGTTGTTGTACATGCGGGCGTTCTCTAGTTGCAGCGAGTGGGGGCAACTCTTTGTTGTGGTGCGCGGGCTTCTCATTGCGGTGGCTTCTCTAATTGCGGAGCACGGGCTGTAGGCGTGCGGGCTTCAGTAGTTGTGGCACGTGGGCTCAGTAGTTGTGGCTTGCAGTCTCTAGAGTGCAGACTCAGTAGTTGTGGCACACGGACTTAGTTGCTCCGCGGCATGTGGGATCTTCCTGGACCAGAGCTCGAACCCGTGTCCCCTGCATTGGCAGGTGGATTCTTAACCACCAGGGAAGTCTAATGTGATTTTTTTTTTTTTTTTTTTTTTTTGCGGTACGCGGGGCTCTCACTGCTGTGGCCTCTCCCGTTGCGGAGCACAGGCTCCGGACGCGCAGGCTCAGCGGCCATGGCTCACGGGCCCAGCCGCTCTGCGGCATGTGGGATCCTCCCGGACTGGGGCACGAATCCGTGTCCCCTGCATCGGCAGGCGGACTCTCAACCACTGCACCACCAGGGAAGCCCTAATGTGATTTTTATATGTCACAAAGTACTGTTCCTTTGGTTGTTTTCAACCGTTTAAAAGTTTAAAAAGCATTTTTAGCTCATGGGCCATACGAAAACAGGCAGTGGGCCAGAGTTGGCCTGCAGGCTGGACTTGACCAAGTCCTGCTCTAGGTCCATATGTGTTGATTTTTTCCAGTGTTCACTGGTCTGGAAAAGTGACAAGGAGGCTTGCTGAATGAACCTTTTACCTTTTACTATAAACTAACTGTAAGAGGCATGGGAGAAATGGTTAAAAAGGTAAATTTTGTGTTAGGTATATTTTACCACAATTTTAAAAAAACATATCGAGGGAGGGAAATTTCATACACATACATTTGGATCTTTAATAAGACTTTAAAAAATACTTTAAAAAGTAATTCAGTATGGTTCAGTGTGCACTACATAAAGAAAATATAGCCTTCCTCGGAACCAGCCCATTGTTTGTTCAGCTATGCAGATGTTGCTTGGATCAAACTGTTGAGAGATTTGTTTCTCAGAGGAAAGCCCAGGCAGCAGGTGGCACCAGCCCTGAGACATTTAAAAAAAAAAAAAAGGAGAAAAAAAAGAAGAAAACAAACTTCTATCACTTTCCTAAACAGTTGAATGGTTCTATTGTCATTTTTAAAGGGGCCTTTAAAAAACAACAGTGTGCTTAGCATGGATGATTATTTTGTTTTAATTAAAACATTTTCAAAAAAACAAAATGAAACACTCAAACATACCAAATTGATTGTGTTTGTACTGTGGAACAGTTAATGCAAAACACTTGGGAGAGGCCGTACATTTGGATCTGTAGTTTTTTCTTAGTTTTTGCCTCCTGAATAAGGATAATAGAGGAGGAAGTGAATGTGTTCCTTAGCAAACTACCTGTGCAGGTTTTGAGGTGAGGTCTCCTCAAGCCCCCTTTTGTCACCTGGCAGGTTAGTTTCTGGCTGGCTCACAGTGAATGGGTGAGAACGGTGACTGACATTCTTCCACATTCATTTTGACCTTGAGTATCCAGGTGGAACCCGGAAGCATTAGTCTAAGAGAGGAGCCTGAGGTCACTCTGTTTTTTCCCCCTCTCCGTTGTCTTCAGTGTCATTCTCTCAAGACGGCAGTGCTTCTTCCCCAGACGTCACCTCTGGGACATTAGCCTGGATTCGGATTAAATAGGGAAAGGAAAGAGGCCGTTGTAGAAACATGAGAAGGGTGTCCATACTCCTCAAAAATAGCCACTCCACAGAAACCTACCTTCTCGTCCTCTAAGGAAATTCCTTTCATCCCCCTTTTAATCCTCTTTCTAGGTAAACACCTCCCTCTCCTGGACTTGCAACAGTTTGAAGAGGAATGAGGTTGGGGCTAGGAAGTACTTTACAGACAAAAGATTTGAGGCCACCTCACACGCAAGGCTGCCTCTCCCTCCTGCAGTTATGAGAGGGTACTTAATAACAGTACCCTCTCAGGGCTGCCCCTCTGCTGGGCCCAGCTTCTAGTTTTCTTGCCACTGATTTAATCCCTGGCAAGTAGCCAAAGCATTAAACTTTTATTGTTCAATTTACCACGAGGGCGGGGCCCTGCTTCTAGTGGGCTGAGGAGGCTTCCAAACCCCAGTGTCACACCACATTAGCAACTTCAGACTTTGAGGGCTGGATTTCTTTCAGTTTGGTTAGATTCTTGGTTAGAACCAGAGCAGTATATTCACACTCAAAGTTTGAAAGCTCGGAAATAATAAAAACAGCATAGGCAACTTTTAAAGATGATACAAAACAGTTGTGGCATTGACTTATAGGACTAACTGTAAACAGAGTTAGAGTTTATATCTTTTAAACAGAAATGTTAAATGGCTGTCCATGTTCCTTGGTGTCCTAAAGTTGGATGAAAACATGGCGACCAAGTAGTTCTAGAACAGTAGGGATTGTTAACCAATGTCATCACAGTATGTAAATTACTTGCTGCTGTTAAATCTATAAAAATTCATCTTCAAAGAAAATTATTGGGCTGGTAAAAATATTTTTAATAATGACCACAGAAGCCATATTTGTTTTTCTTTGATGTTCTTCCAAAGACTTCTGGTTTTAATCAGATTGTTCCCACATAAAATACAGTGGAAATCTACAATAATAAAATCCCTATTCCTATGTCTATGGGGAAATAAACAGGATGGGGACTGTCCTTTTAAGGGGCTTTCCCCTTCCTTTTCCCCAGACTCAAAGCCTCTATTACTGGTGGGTGTTTTGGCATCAGTTAAGGGCCTTCAATCCTTCCCTCCCTCCATGTTTTGCTCTTTCATTAAAGTGTTTCTGTTGTCTAATTATATCCTTTCAATCAAATTAGAGACTGCAGCATCTGGTGAGGGCCGTAACTGCTGCCATCTGCACCTCGTATATACAGGCCTTTTCAGCTGAGAATCACTCAACTTCCAAATGGCAGGAAGAGATTTGGAAAAAGTTTAGTTGGAAGGGAGGTTAACTTAAAAGGAACATCTTCAAAGGCTGGGTTCGATGCCCTGCTTGCTGTGATGTGTGCACTGCCATGCAGAACTTCATTGGCTTGGCTCACCAAAGATTCTTTAGTGCTTCTGGCAGATGAAGGGTTTCTGATTGTCTTAGCTGAAATGACTAGTCCTCTCATCCTTGTTAAGGGCTTGAGGCAGCCCCGGGGCGAGCTGAAAATTTCTCCCTTGAGAAGAATCTTTTGTTGTATGACCACCGGTTGGTTAATGGATATGACACTTTCTGTTTATTTGACCATTTCTTCTAATTCAGTGGTTTCAACTAGAGGAGATATTTTGCCCCCAAGGTACACTTGGCAATATCTGGAGACATTTTTGCTTGTCACAACTCACTGTGCGGTGGGGAGGGGTGTGCTACTGGCATCTAGCAGGTAGAGAGGCTAGGGATGCTGCTTACGATCCTGGAATGCACAGGACAGTGGCCCCCTTCCCCCCCAGAATTATCTAACCTGAAACATCAGTAGTGCTGAGGTTGAGAAACTGTGTCCTAATTATATTATTCTTTTATCCTTCCCTTCACTGTGGCCTCGGAGTAGGCAACTCTGATCAACATCTTTTTTCACTCTTAAGAAAATAGATTCTTCATTGTCCATATCTAAACTCCTTAAGCATTTCCGTGAACAGTGTTTCAGAAATCTTAATGGAGTAAGGTCTGTGGGTCACCGTGTGTTTCCACTCTCTCTAGAGTAAGAGTGCCAGATTAAATACAGGACACTCAATTAAATTTGAATTTCAGATAAACAGTAATTTTTTGTGTTTGTCTCATGCAGTATTTGGGAATACTTATCTTTAAAAATCATTCGTTGTTTATCTGAAATTCAAATTTAACTGGGCATTCTGTACTTTCATTTGCTAAATCTGACAACCCTACTCTAGATTCGTGAAACTTTAAACCTTTGACTAGCAAATCAGTCTGTTGGCCACCATCTGCCCTTATTGTTCTGGGTGACTAGAGGTGACAGCAATGTCTGTTCTTGTTTGTAAGTCTGTGCTACACTGAGACTTTCCTTCTGCCTCAAGCTGTCTCCATGGCCAGAACTTCTGAAACTTGTCACTTGAGTCATATTTTTATCTTGGGACCAACTAACAAACGCTTATCAAATGCCTACTGTATGCCCAGCATCTCCGACTAGGACTTGTCCCTGTACCAGTTCTTGGAAGAGGACAACTTTGTTGCTTCGGGTTTTACTTTAAAGATGTGCTCTAGAGATATGCTGTCTACCTGGCAGTCAGCTAGCTCACCATTCAAGGACTGTTGTATTATTTGCCCATCCCACGTCAACCAAGGGAAGCTGAATAACCCAGAACCTGGCCTCCATGGAGCATTGGCTGCCCTCCAGGGCTCCGTTATTGGGGAACTTTCTTGCCCTCTGAAGTTAAAAATAGGGTACAGGCAATACTGATGAAAGTTGTCCAAAAGCTGGATTATATCAGTTTATTTTATCTCCTTTTTAGTCTGACTGAGAGCTTCAGACAGCGTGAAATAGTGTTGCTCAAGTCATGGTGAGGCAAGGTGTAGATTTGAGCCAGGTGTCTCCCATTGAAAGCAAACAATATCAACATGAGTATTCATTACAAAGGGGGTTGCTTATTCCCTATTACAAATAGCTCTACCATGGATTCTATTTAAATAGCAGACTCCCAGGGCTTCCCTGGTGGTGCAGTGGTTGAGAATCCGCCTGCCGATGCAGGGGACACGGGTTCGCGCCCCGGTCCGGGAAGATCCCACATGTCGCACATGCCGCGGAGCGGCTGGGCCCGTGAGCCATGGCCGCTGAGCCTGCGCGTACGGAGCCTGTGCTTCGCAACGGGAGAGGCCACAACAGTGAGAGGCCCGCGTACCGGGAAAAAAAGAAAAAAAGGAAAAAAAAAAAAAAATAAATAAATAGCAGACTCCCCTGGTTTAAATAGCAAGCATTTGATTTTCAAATACTTGATTTATATAAGCTTTCCTGAAACTTCTCCCAGGTCACTGCTAGGTAGGGCATGATAGCTAGCCTGGAGGCACAAATTGGTGAGGAAACCAGGGCACTCTGAACATGTCTGTCATGGGTTTTCCCCCTAGCCCTCCATACACCTGATTCCCTCATTCAACAAAAGTTTGCCAGGCACATTCTGTGTGGTCTGTAGTTGCTGAGAATACAAAGATGAGTGAAGAAACTTATGGCCTAGTGCTTCTTGAGCAATTATAGGTCAAGCTGATCCAGTCTTAGAAGAGCTGGGGCAGCAGGTGCTGTGGGACTTGTTTTAGAGCCTCTGGTTTCCATAGGAGTATAGTGCTATCTCCTCTAGACCCTGAGCTTTCAAATAGTTCTCCATCTTTTGTCTTTTTTGTTTCCTTTAAAGTTGATTTATAATGTACTAAGTTATTGTCCATCAGAGAACTGGACTTTGAGCTTTAAAACATCTTATTGTGCTTCCCGTTTCCTTATGTGAAAACCCTAGTGTGAAATTTTATTTCAAGATTGAAGAGGAGGGCTTCCCTGGTGGCGCAGTGGTTGAGAGTCCGCCTGCCGATGCAGGGGACGCGGGTTCGCGCCCCGGTCCGGGAAGATCCCACGTGCCGCGGAGCGGCTGGGCCCGTGAGCCATGGCCGCTGAGCCTGCGTGTCCGGAACCTGTGCTCCGCAGTGGGAGAGGCCGCGACAGTGAGAGGCCCACGCACCGCAAAAAACAAAAAAACAAACAACAACAACAAAAGATTGAAGAGGATATTTATAAATAAACATCTAAAGTAGATCCATTTATACTCAAACATTACACTGAGAGAGGTGCCATCACCACACCATGATAGAATATGTTCTGTTGGTATTGGCAGTAAAGTCCATGGTTAATTAATGAAATGTTTTTCTTAGAGTTCTGCTGAGCTAGTGACTTCTGAGTGAGTCCATGCTTTCACTGAGGCTTGGCCTAATCTCTCTGTATATGTTACAGAGCTAGATGTTGATAGGTTAATGGTCATTCTTTCTTAAGAACTGTCTCCTGGTCTTCAATTTGATGAGTGTACTTGTATATTATATCCTAAATGATGAATGTAAGTTCCTCAAGCACTACTGCATGTTCATGGTGACTCTTCCTGGCAAAAACACATGTCCTTCACAGTGACAGCCACGGCATGCTTTCCAGTGGGTCCTGCCTGGGTAGGAGTGGAGCATATTCAAGATGAGAGCCAGATGGGAAGAGTGGTACCCAAGCAGCACTGCATTCTGGGCCTGCTCTGCCTCAAGAATTATCTATTTTTCCAATTTTTATATAACAAATAATAAGGACCCCTCTCTGAAGTGTTTTCCTGGGTCTTCTGAATTTAAACCTGTTGTCTGTTGCTTACGATATGTTCAGTTTTTTTCTTAAAATAGTCTTTTAATTAAGTATTTATCTATTAATAGAGATGAATAAACTGGAGATTCAAATAGAAGACCTCAGGTCTTCCAAAAGTATGAGTTCTTTTTTTTTAAAATAAATTTATTTTTATTTATTTATTTTTGGCTGCATTGGGTCTTCGTTGTTGTGTGCGGGCCTTCTCCAGTTGTGGAGAGTGGGGGCTGCCCAGCAGTTGTGGCACAGTGGCCCAGCTGCTCTGCAGCATGTGGGATCCTCCTGGGCCAGGGCTCGAATCCGTGTCCCCTGCACCGGCAGGCAGACTCTCAACCACTGCGCCACCAGGAAAGTCCCAGTGAATTCTTTAGTTAAAATAACTTTGAGAGGTATGGCCTTTTCTTCTGACATTGTTCCCATGAATGAAAAGGAAGATCTAAAAGATATTTTAATGGAAAAGCTACTGATAAATAATTGCAGTGGGCTTCCCTGGTGGCTCAGTGGTTGAGAGTCTGCCTGCTGATGCAGGGGACACGGGTTCGTGTCCCAGTCTGGGAAGATCCCACATGCCGCGGAGCGGCTGGGCCCGTGAGCCATGGCCGCTGAGCCTGTGCGTCCGGAGCCTGTGCTCCGCAACAGGAGAGGCCACAACAGTGAGAGGCCCACGTACCGCAAAAAAAAAAAAAATTAATAATAATTGCAGTGATTATTTTTGTGGTAATTCTACTTTGGGCAAAAGTACAAAAGTACTTTGTCCTCTGGTCATTTGAACTGTGAATACGTAGTCCAAGAACATGGTAGGTGAATGTCTGTCTTGATTTTAGATGACTGAATTTATGGCTGATTGAGTTGGTTTATCGTTCTTGAAAAGAAACTAAGGTAGATTAATTGTAAAACAACATGTTAGTAAGTATTTTCAAGAGGTCCTTTCAAAAAATTTTGCTTTGGGAAATTTAGAACATATTCAAAAATAAAAATGTAAGGAAGTCATTTGTATCCATCTCCCAGCTTCCACAATCATAAACCAAGGCCAAAGTATTTCATCTCTACCTCTTTCATCCCTCCAACTAGATTATTTCATAACAAATCTCAGATATCATATCATCTTATCTGTAAATATTTCAGTATGTATCCCTAAAGGATAAGAACTCTTTTCAAAAACATAGCAGCAGAGACTTCCCTGGTGGTCCACTGGGTAAGACTCAGTGCTCCCAACGCGGGGTGGGGGGTGCCTGGGTTTGATCTTTGCTCGGGGGACTAGATCCAGCATGCATGCTGCAAGTAAGAGTCCGCATGCCACAACTAAGAAGTCCACACACCGCAGCTAAAAAAAAAAAAGGATCCCACGTGCTGCAGCAAAGATCCCACGTGCCACAACTAAGATCCGGCGCAACCTAAATAAATGAATAAATATTAAAAAAAAAACCAAACATAGTAACAGTACCACTACCATTATGACAACTAAAATTTTAACAATAATTTCTTAATATTGTCAAATATCCAGTCAGTAATCAGTTTTCAGATATCCCTGGTTGTCTCATCGGTGTTTTTACCGTTCAAACCAGGACCTAAGCCAGGTACAGTTAGGTGATGTGACTTTTGAGTCTCTATTAACCTAGAGGTTTCTCCTCTTTTTCTGTTTTTTCTTGAAATTTATTTGTTGAAGATGTAGTTTCTTCTAAACAAAAAGAGTGCTTAAGTGCCTCTTCAGAAGGAGGGCCCACATGGAAGGTGAGTTATTTTTTTCCATAGAATTCTCACTTCCATTAGAGAAATGGGTAGAATTAGAGAATTTTAAGCCTGGGAGAGATTTTAGCCATCAATCCTTTCCTGTCACACTCCCTCAGACTTCTGAGCCTCAGTTCTTCTATTTTGTTAGAATCTTGAAATTAGAGTTTAGAGTGAAGGGATATTGAGAACACGTGTCTCAAATCCCCTTGTTTCACCAGTGAAGAAATGGAGCCCCAAATCCAGGTGATTTCTTCAAACCCCGCAGTGTCAGCTACTTGTCTGGTGTCATTTCCCCTTTCTTCCAGTGATTCTCAATATGTACCATGTGTATAGAAGGCCCCTCCCTCCTACCCTCTCTCTAAGTAATCTAGGTGATCTAGACTTGATCGCCTGCCTCCATGTAATCATGGGAATCTCTTACCTTGGGGAGCCATTGGCATTAAAGATGCAGAGTGTCTTCTCACAGGCTCAGCTGTGTTAGGATGGGAAAGTCTGGGAACCCCTGCCTTCCCAAGGCCACGTGCCTCTTTACCATGGGGTTCCACATAACTGAAATAAGCATTCCTGAAGTGCTTTTGAGTGTCTGAGGGCAGAAGGTGATTTTGCCAGGGACCATAGGCTTTGAAGACCTACCCATGAGTTCCCACTGGACACCAGTCTGTACTGGAAACCCAACAGAGCAGCAGGTGTGTTGTGAAAACATCTGACGACACTCTTGTGTTGCCCTCTAAATATTAAAAGGAGCTTTTTCCACCTAAGCCTTGTATTTCTATAGTCTACCCACCTACCAACTTTTATAGATGTGTTTGAAAGAACAGATGTTCCCACTGGAAGATGCTTCTGCCTTCTTATTTTAAGATGCCGTAATTCAATTTAATGCTTATTGATTCATGTTGATTTCAAACTAGGCTAAAACCAGCCAGATTCTTCCAACATAGGATCAATGGAGATGCTGAGTGGTCCTACATGGAACAGAAAGTCAGCTTTGATGGGTTAAAAACAGTGACTCTCACAAACATCATATAATAGAGATCTAACTAGTAATTAGCTACCAGAAAACCAGGAAAATTCAAGACTCAATATGAGAAAAACCTCAATAGTGTGGTTTTAGGCAAACAGTGTAGTTAACAATGATCTAGTTACAGAGCTTCATTGAGAACTTATTCTTCAACTTTATTAAATGTTATCAAGGAATAGAATGTCTTTTGCTTTCCTACCACCATCTCATATATGTCAAGTTTTAATTATTTTAAAACACACCGTTATAGTTTTAAACATGAACTTTTAAAACACAGTGCACGTGCAACCTGTCAGGAGTTAAATTGCCTAGTTCTCTTAACTTGGCATTTTCCTCACTTATAATAAGTACAGATATTGAATTATGTGATTTCAGTAGCATATATAAACAAAGATGTGTTTCATCCCATAGTTCAAATTTTGATTAAGAAAAACATGTACCTTTTTTTCTTTACTTTTTATCCACTGAATGCTGGGATTCAACATAGGGTTTAAACCATATTTATTTTTCCTATCCTGATGGTAGCCTGATAACTGCCCATTAAATCACTAGGTAGACAGACTTTGGGAATTGTATTGTGGAAAATGTATCTGGGAATATTTCTAGGTGCTCTACAGGTCATGCCTCTAAATCAACTGAAATCTTCAAATAACGTTACATACAGCATGCGAGTATGAGAGCCTATGGAATTTGAGGGATAAATATCAAAGTTTTGAATATATATGCCATCAAGTCAATCAGTCTTTATACCAACCCTTCTAAATTCCAAACATAATAAACAATAATAGTTTTATGAGAGAAAACTCAAGCTTGCTTTTATTAGCAATGGGGAGTATTGAACTTTCACCCAAACATGGTCTTTGTCCTCAGATCTTCCTACCATGGGGATGACCTCCAGGCCTTCATGCAGCAGCAAGTCCTGCAGAAAACAGTTGGTCTGCACACCATTTGCTCAGAGATTCTCACCCAAGATTTGTACACCCTAATGTGATTCCATATATCTCAAGAGAATTTCAATGAAATTAGCATCTCCAGTTTTTTTTTTAAATAAATTTATTTATTGTATTTATTTCTTTTTGGCTGCGTTGGGTCTTCATTGCTGGGCGCGGGCTTTCTCTAGTTGCGGCGAGCGGGGGCTACTGTTTGTTGCTGTGTGCGGGCTTCTCATTGCGGTGGCTTCTCTTGTTGCGGAGCACGGGCTCTAGATGCGTGGGCTCGGTAGTTGTGGCTCATGGGTTCTAGAGCGCAGACTCAGTAGTTGTGGCACACGGGCTTATTTACTCTGTGGCATGCGGATTCTTAATCACTGCACCACCAGGGAAGCCCGCATCTCCAGTTTTTAAAAATAAATGCCATATGCCATATTTTGGAGGGTTTTGGTGCTGGAGAAAAAGGTAAGGAATTGCCAACTTAGAAAAGTAGAATTAATCCTGAGTGCTTTGATGCCAGCCTTGGAAGTTTTTATTAAGGAGTTTTCTTCTGTATTTACTCAGTTTTTGTCAGGCTTGTGTCTAACTTAATGGCTGTTTTCATTCAATCCCCAAAGCAAAAGATTTGCAGTTTTCTGATGGAGAGGAAGGTCCAGCAGAGATGAATGGAATGGGTTCCAACTGGGGAAGACAGGGAGGAAATAAAAGTGCTTTCACACCTTCTTATTCCTCTCTTCTCAAAACACCTTCTCCCTTACCTTCCGAGACCCACATGCTTCCTTAGCTTTTCTCCCACCTCCCAGGCTGCACATCACTGCTGGGCCCTTCTCTTCCCAGGCCTGAAACATTGCAGGGTCCCAGGGCTCAGCCCCAGATGTCTTCTCTCTCCACACAGTGCTGTTACCTCCACACTCTTGGCTTCTTTCCTCAACTCTAGGCTCATCTAGCCATCTGCTTACTCTGTATCTCCATCCAATTTTCCTATCCAAAACCAAAGCCTTGATTCCACCCCAAGATATTCTGTGCCTATTGGGTCCTCCCCATCGTAGTAAATGGCAGCACCACTCATTCAGCTGCTTGGTGTTGTACCTAACTCCTCTTTCTCTGGGACCCCAGCAAATACTTTTGGTTCTACCTTCAAAATATATCCGGAATCTGGCCACTTCTTCCTATCCTTCAGCTACCAGCCTGGCCCAAGCCATCCTTCTTTCCAGCTCATCCTTCTGCAGTAGGCACCTAACTGGTCTCCCTGCTGAGTGCTTAGCTGTCTCTACACAGCTCTTCCTTCACCCAGCAGCTATAGTTCTACTAAAAGATAAGTCAGATCGTGTCATTTCTCTGCTCAGAGCTCTCCAATGACGTCCTGTCACTCTTAGAACAGAAGCCAAAATCTAATTTATACAACCCTGAAGACTTTACATGTCCTGTCCTTGCCTGCCTCCTCCTCCTCTTCATTTCCCACCACCCTCCCCTGCACTCACCCTACCTAGTCGGATCAGAGGAGCTGCCTCACAGTTCCCCAAACCTTCCCCAGCACATTGCTGCTTGCAGGGGGTTTGCACTGGCTGTGCCCTCTGCCTGGAATGCCCTTCCTGCGTCCTTTCCGTCCTTTCCGTTGTTCGCTTCCTCCCCTTGTCCACATCTCCCCTCGTCCTCCCCTCGTCTCCTCTCCAGGCCTTTCCTGACCCACCTCTTCTAAAAGAGAACCCCCACCCTTCCATCTCAGTCCCCTAACTCCATTTTCCCTTATAGCACTTCTCACTGGCTGGTGTTAATTTTGATTGATGTATTATGAGCTTGAAGCCCAGTGAGCATGTGAGCTCTAGGAACACAGAGTGTTCACCACTGCTGTCCCAGTGCTGTGAACAGTGCCAGGCACATAGTAAGTGTTGAGTAAATATTTGTTGAATTAATGAATAATATCGTAGACATTAGATTTATCACCTTTGCTTGTTCTCTTTCACTGAATGCATAAATATTACAACCAGCCATGTGATATTTTATTTTTTATTGGTTTAAGCCACTCCTTGCTTGTCTAGCCAAAGCTTAGGCCAGTTTCATAGTGGTAGGAAACAAGGGAGGCAGGGTCCTCATTACCTAGTGCACACCCCAATATTCTGATGAAATCAAGATGCACACATAACTTTAATCCAGAACGTTCAAGTTTGTTTCCCCCCACCCCACAATTGACATGCACTGGACAAGTCTGTTAAAAAAATAATTGTCAAATCTGGTAACACTGCCTCCATTTCCCTAGCGTAGCTAAGAACAAGACTGGGTCTAGGAGGAATAGACTAAAGCAAACAGGCCTGCTCTTACCCATTCCCTCTCTCAGATGCCACCTCATTCCATTCCTGGGGGCTGACACTTGTGTGGATGGCTACCACATTCTTTTGTGTTACAAATCAAGTCATCTGAGTCTCTGAGAACACCGACCCCACTGCCCTGCAGGTTGCTGTCTATTGCTAAGGCTTTCCAGTGGTCGGCCAGCATTTCTGGCTCCCAAGCCACTCCTCAACCACTTGTGACAGGAGAAAAAGATGTATTGACACATAGCAATGAAAATTCTAGCAATTGGCAAAGATTGGCTTGATGTTCTTAGAATCATCACCTGGGCAGCTTTCTAGAAATATAGGTTCCCAGGTCCCACTGTGGTACACACACACACACACACACACACACAGACACACACACACACACACACACAGACACACACACACACGTCTCTCTCTCCCTCTTTCTTTCTCTCTAGCAGATCATATATATTCCTAGTGATAATAAGTGCTATGAAGCAAGCAAATGAAGGGCAGAAAAACAGGAGTGGAGATGGTGGGGAAGGGTTTTCTGAGGAGGTAGTATTTAGTCTGTGATGGGAAGTATTAGGGAAAGAACGTTTTGGGCAGGAAATAGCGTGGTGTGTTTACAGAATTAAAAGCAGACGAGTGTGGCTGGAGCACAGCACGTGGTGAGGGGAAGAGCTCAGGCCGGTGGAGGGAGGGCCTGGGGCCACATCGAGGGGGCTTCACAGACAAGGATGACGGCTTTGGGTTTTGTTCCCAGTGCTCACGTTTTCCTGGGAACTTTGAGCCCTGTGCAGAGAATGTGTTGTGGGAGCACGAAAGTCGAAGCTGTGAGACCTGAACAGGACCGTATTGTCCTCCGATGGTGAACAGGAAGAAGGTGGCAGCACCCAAGATGGAGGGGAGAGGCGGGTTTCAGGGAACATATTTGAAGAAAGTGAACAGGACTTGCTGATGAGCAGAAAGGGAGTAAGGAAGAGCATGGGGAAAGCAAGGATGATGCCGAAGGGTTCTCTCGGAGGCAGTATAGGGTGTGATCGAGTGCCCCAGGTGCCGCATCTGTGAAATGGGAATATTAAGGGACCTCCCCACTGGGTTGGTGGTGAGTTGATGTAAAGCACTTAGCGCAGAGCTTGGCACATGGTAGAACACTCTGTAAACATCAGCAGTGATGCAGACTGTGGTGATTTGTCCAAGGTTGCACAACTGGTCAGCAGCAGGTCCAGGACAAGAAGCCCGGGCTTAGACTCTTGGTTCAGTGTATTTTCTGCTACACCGAGCTTCCTCCTTCAATTACCTTTGAACTTTTTTTATTTATGCAGACTCTTGTTGGAGGGCTCGGTTGTCTTGGAACATGATGAGTTGCACTTCTTGTAACATGTAAATGTCATACCAGGCACGATAAAGCGCTAGGGTGTCCTTTGCAGCCTGGGAGTCCAGTTTATTTTGGCTGTTCATAAAACCGGGCTGTTCCAGACAAAACGCAGGACCCAGATAGGGAGAGGAAGGGGGTACAGGAAGAGGGATGGTTAGCAGGTAGATTTCAAATAGTAAAAGGAACATCTTTCAGAATATAGATGTGCTTGTGTTGTGCACATGCTTAGGCCAGAGGAGGCACATGCACTGCAGCAGGAGCTGGCAGTGAGAGTCCTTCATACCAGAAGTTGTGGGTCAGCACATGCCAGGAGAGGGAAAGAAATAAAGCTAAGAATGTTAGTGTAACTCCCCCAGATTGTCAGGTTCCTAGTGATACATCTTTAAAAAGTGTTTGAAGTGCTTCTATCTGTCAGTTTCAACTAAGCTAATTTTTAAAAATTGCTCTTTGTACTGTGCCTTTCTCATGAACCTCTGTGAATTTAATGCATGCAACATGTGGGGGGAAATCCTCTCAGCTAAAGTCCCCATCCCCCCCAAAGTCTGAGAGGCAGATTTGATTTGATTTGATTTGGCTGCATTGGGTCTTCGTTGCTACGCGCGGGCCTTCTCTAGTTGTGGCAAGCAGGGGCTGCTCTT
Source organism: Physeter macrocephalus (assembly GCF_002837175.3). Lineage (NCBI taxonomy): Eukaryota > Metazoa > Chordata > Mammalia > Artiodactyla > Physeteridae > Physeter > Physeter macrocephalus. Next base: position 5,280,165 of record NC_041232.1, on the reverse strand, counting down.
CGTTGCGGTGCGCGGGCTTCTCATTGCGGTGGCTTCTCTTGTTGCGGAGCACAGGCTTTAGGCATGTGGGCTTCAGTAGTTGCAGCATGTGGACTCAGTAGTTGCAGCGCGCGGGCTCTAGAGCGCAGGCTCAGTAGTTGTGGCACACGGACTTAGTTGCTCCGCGGCATGTGGGATCTTCCCGGACCAGGGCTCGAACCCGTGTCCCCTGCATTGGCAGGAAGATTCTTAACCACTGCACCACCAGGGAAGTCCCTGAGAGGCAGATTTTAGAAGCACATTGCTGCACCTGCAAGGATTTTGTCATGTTATTAAACAGACTTCAGACCATGTTGAATGTGTCCTGTAGGAACGAATTTCAGAAAGAGGTGAGAGAAAATGCCAACTCAGCCCCTGCTCCCTCCTGTTGACTGTTTTGTGCCACCTCTATCTCAAACAGCATGGGGAGGACTGTTCTTCATTACCAGGGAATGTGAGTCATTCCCAGACTCGTGTGATTGGGATTCCAAAACGTTGCTGTATCTGATGGTCTTATTAAATCCAAGTGTCAGTGCAGCCTTTCAGACTGTAGGGGAGAGCTCAGTTACAGCTGGTGACCTGGTTCTAGTTACCACACAGAGATGCTGGCGAGAGCAGTGACCCCCTCCGAGCACCCAGAGTTCCTCACGGATGGCTGTTACCAACTCTTCCCAGATTTGGGGGGTTCCCAATTCACTCCATAGGCTTAATTACAGTTCAACTCCCTGTTTATATCCTAGTTGGGATCTGTATACTTCAGGGGAAAATGTCCTAGTGTCTGTAGACAAGCGAGTGCCAAGATGAGCCTAGCATTTGGAGGGTACCTCGTTTCAGATTTCCTCAGCCCTACCAATGTTAAATCCACTGTGTCCAGGATCTAGCAAGACACTATCCATTTCTAGCTTGGTCCAAACAAAACAAATAAAACATCAAGCAGAGAGGGAGGAAGCTATAGATGTTGCCAGAAAATTAGTTTGCTCTGTTTTTTCTTTCTCCTAGAATGTTTCACAGCCAACGGTGCAGATTATAGGGGAACGCAGAACTGGACAGCACTGCAAGGCGGGAAGCCATGTCTGTTCTGGAACGAGACTTTCCAGCATCCATACAACACTCTGAAATACCCCAACGGGGAGGGGGGCCTGGGCGAGCATAACTACTGCAGGTAAGATGGGGTTGCACAGTACTTAAAAAAATCTCTGGTCTCCTCTTCCCATTTCTTCTGGCCTTGCTCACAACAGGGAAAGCTTCTTTGTCTTCTTTTGCCCAACTCACAAGGCCTTTCTTGTTACTGTTTTAAAAATCTTTCTTGCAAAACTGCACGCGCACACACACAATCTACCCGCTCTTTTCAACTTGGGTTGCTTTGATACTGGTTTTCAGAGCTTTGCTTTCCTGTCTGATAGCTTCCATGTCTCTTTGGGAGAGTTTTCTTAGTTGGCCCAGAAGACAGTGCACAAACAGTGCAGCTTCTTAAGCTGCTGTGAATGTCATGGGCAAGCAGAGCATCATGTGTGACCCAAACCTCCCTCTGCTTCTGAGCAAAGGAAGCTGCCCTGCATTGTACCACCTTCTGCCAGCCCAGGACCACCTTGCTCTGGGAGCAGCTGTAGCCATCAGATTTGTGCTGTTTCCTTCTTTTCAACAGACTAAGGTGTTCCTTTGCTCTTTCACCTCCTGTCTGACCCTCGCAGGGGCCGAGACCCATGGTGCTTCAAGCATGTACTTGTGATTGGGGAGATGATCCATGGCTTTGATCAGATTCTCAAAGTTGTCAGTGATCCAAAACAAGTTGAGAATCACTGGTCAGTAGGGACCAGAGCACCCTTGGTTATCGCTATGTTTTAGCTATTTATACCCAGGATCCTGGTAACATGACTCATGGGTCAGCCATGTGTTGAATTTAATTATTAATAGGACAGGTGCAAAGGCAGCCTCTTGAGCCATTGGGACAGGGAAAAATGATCACCGAGCTACTCTTTGAGCTATACACTGTGCCCCCAGTGCTACCAGAATGTTGGAATCTCAACCATGGCACTGTTGACCCAGCTGAGACAACATATTTATACCTGCATTGCATGGGCCACAATGTTTACCTACTGCCCTCTCCAGGTACCTTTGCTAACACCCTAGGACCCTTGTGCTTATCTTGAAGTCTCAAGGCCTGTAGTCCATGTTATCTTTATCCCTGTGCCTTCAGCTCTTTGCTTCACCTTGGTTCTAATGTGTACCAACTGGCCATTCCCCCATCATTGCTGTTGCACTATTTTTTAGTTTGTTATTTGATTGCTATATTTTATATGTTACATTGTATTATTTGTTTGTTATAAAAGTATTAAAAGTTTTTCCAAAATAAAATTCTCAAACACAACAGATATATATATTGTTTAAATAAAAGTCCCCATTTTACCTCCCAAATCCTCTCCAACAAGGCCTACTTCCCAGAGGTAATAATTTGTATATATGCTATTTCACATTTCGCTATCATTTGTATTTTATTGTTAACATTACACATGCTCATTAAAGAATTCTTTGATGTTTTATTTTCAGAGTTATACATGTTCATTAATTTTTTTCTTGCATAATTAAAATAATTAACCCCACTCCACTTCTGGCTTATTTCCCTCCCCTAGTTTTCCTATTCATGGGAATAGTTGGCTTGGGTTGGGAAGAGCATTTAGGAAGAGAAACCAGTGTTTGTTTTTTATTTTTACATAGTTACTTATCTTATTGTTCTAAAGTGTCTCTTGGTATTAGGCTGTTGGTTTATTCTATTATATTATTCTGTTATTCTATTCTATTATTCTGTTGCCTTCTATCAAGCAAGCCTTCTCAGACGTGCTCCTGACTTTAAGGTAAATTTTAAATTTCCAATGAGGTTTAATTTATCTGACAAGAAAATCTTTTCTTATAGATTAGTACCCAGTGCTACCACTAGGCTCTCAGAAATGCACCAGTAAATATCCATTAAGAAAACACTGAGAACCAGGGGACCACCTTCCTCCTGAGCCTTGGCTGGCTGCAGTCCTCTCCTTTGATTTGATGGAATGTACCAGACCTGAACTAACAATTTATCCTTCAAAAAAAGGGATACTGAAATTGTTGATTATTATCACATCAGAGAGCTGGGGCCTTTCGTTTTAGCACTGCAGCAGAGTCAAAGATGAATTTGCTTGTTCTTTTTTTAACCTATTCCGATGCTTTTCAAATGGTTTTGACGTTGATAACAAACAGTTGTTTTCGAAAGCCTTTACCAAATACTACATCAAAGCCGAACACTGAATAGAGGGAGGAAAATGACAGTGAAACTGTTTAAAGAAGGGCTTTGTACAAATTCTCCGACTTTGATTTCTCAGCTGACATCCGACACCATGTTTGTCTTATGCGATGTTTCCAGACCCATCCCAGTTGAGATGTCTGCGAGATGGCTAGTGATGGGAACGCACTTCTCTGGCTCCACGTATCTGGACTGGGGGGAGGCAGAGAGGCCAGGACAGCAGGGTTGGCACTGGTACCTGCCTTTGGGCACAAAAAATAAAAGGACCCTTTGTGCTTCAGGGCAGCTTATCTTCTGGGCCACACAATAGGCTGATCCCTCCCAGGCCTGATAGGGGCTGCTCCAGAGCTCCGGCTGCAGGGTCTTTATGCCCATTTCCGGCCTAACCGGAGTGTCAGGTTTCCAGTGTTCTGAGTCCAAATAAAAGGAGCTTGAAAAGCAGTGAAGAGAGGCGAGGCTTTTCTGTGTGTCCAGTAACCCCTGCCATCTTTTGCTCTGTTTCAGCAGCACTGCCCATTATTGTCGTGGCATCTCTGAGTTGAAAAGACCTTAAAGGCATTTATTCCAAGCCACTCATTTAGAAATGTGGAAAAAGTCTTTTGCAATTATTATTGCCATATCAGAAGTTGGTACCAGGATTATAGGACTGTATGTTCTGAGTGAAACTCTTTAGCATAGTTTTTTTCAGAGTTCTCTGAGAAGTTAGTGTTTTGACATGGAAATAGGACCCATTTCTATCAAACATGAGTTGACTGGCCTGATCCTGGTGAAAGCTTGTCAGTGCAGTCTACATGATGTGAATTTTACTTTATTGCTTAAAAATTACACAGTGTTCATTGTAGAAGAAATGAGAAAATAAAGAGAATTGGAAAAGAAAAAAATTAAAATTACCAGTAGTCCCATCATCCAGTGATAAATACTTTCAAGAGTCTGGTGCAGGGCTTCCCTGGTGGCGCAGTGGTTGAGAGTCTGCCTGCCGATGCAGGGGACACGGGTTCGTGCCCCGGTCTGGGAAGATCCCACATGCCGCGGAGCAGCTGGGCCCTTGAGCCATGGCTGCTGAGCCTGCGCGTCCGGAGCTCTGCAACGGGAGAGTCCACAACAGTGAGAGGCCTGCGTACCGCAAAAAAAAAAAAAAAAAAAAAAAAAAGTCTGGTGCGTATCCTTCCCTAAATATATCTTTTCAAAAATGGGATTGTTGTCATCCATCATGTTTTAGAGCTGCCTTTTAAAAAAACCTAACAAGACATTGTGAATCTTTCCATATTAATAAATGTGTCTCTACACCACATTTTTACCAGCTGCCTAGCATTCCCTTATATGGACATATTTGTTTAACCAATCCTTAATTGTTGTTTCTAACTTTTTTGCATTATGAAAATGCTGTGGTGAACATCTTTGTAAGTAAAGATTTCCTTAGAATATAGCACTAAAGGAGAAGTTGCCAAGTAAAGGGGGTTTGCATATCTTCAGGGCCTTTGACTCTAATCATCAAGTTTCCATCCTGACCGTTTGCTCCATTCACATTATTATTATTATTTTTAAAATTTATTTATTTATTTTGGCTGCGTTGGGTCTTCGTTGCTGCATGCGGGCTTTCTCTAGTTGCGGCGAGCAAGGGCTGCTCTTCATTGCGGTGCGCAGGCTTCTCATTGCAGTGGCTTCTCTTGTTGCGGAGCATGGGTTCTAGGTGTGCGGGCTTCAGTAGTTGTGGCATGCGGCTCAGTAGTTGTGGCGCATGGGCTTAGTTGCTGCATGGCACGTGGGATCTTCCCGGACCAGGGCTCAAACCTGTGTCCCCTGCATTGGCAGGTGGATTCTTTTTTTTTCTTATTTAATTTAATTTAATTAATTTATTTTTATACAGCAGGTTCTTATTAGTTATCTATTTTATACATATTAGTGTATATATATCAACCCCAGTCTCCCAGTTCATCCCACCACCACCACGCACCCCCCCCACACACTTTCCCCCCTTGGTGTCCATATGTTTGTTTTCCATGACCTGGCTATTGTAAATAGTGCTGCAATGAACATTGGGGTGCATGTGTCTTTTTGAATTATGGTTTTCTCTGGGTATATGCCCAGTAGTGGGATTGCTGGCTCATATGGTAATTCTATTTTTAGTTTTTTAAGGAACCTCCATACTGTTCTCCATAGTGGTTGTATCAATTTACATTCCCACCAACAGTGCAGGAGGGTTCCCCTTTTCTCCACGACAGGTGGATTCTTAACCACTGTGCCACCAGGGAAGTCCCTGCTCCATTCACATTCTTATCCGTAGTTTTGCGAGCACCTGTGTTCTTCCAGCCATGGCACCACCGTGTTCATGGCTAAGGTGCCAGTGCTGTTTGGCATCATCTGTTCAGTGGTTAGTTGTCCCGGTTACACTGCAGTGAATTTGTGTAAACATATTTCACCTTTGCTCACTCCCTACCCCCACTCTCAAACTCTGAAGTTTCTGTTGGAGTGGATAGCTTTGTTCTTGTAGTATTACCACTTTTTTCTTCTTCATAAGAGGTGGCATTAAGATATATACAAATTATTAGAAACAACACAGAAGCTGAAGTGTTTTTTTGTTTGTTTTTGGTGAGGGGCGTTTGGTAAAACTGAAAAGCAATGAGCCAGTTGACTTAAAACAATGGGAGTGTTACCAGGTGTGTCCTTTTCCCTCCACAGAAACCCAGACGGCGATGTGAGCCCCTGGTGCTACGTGGCGGAGCACGAGGACGGTGTCTACTGGAAGTACTGTGAGATTCCCGCCTGCCAGAGTAAGGCTCTAATGCACCCATGGCAGGTTTCGGGACCCTGAGCGCTAGGCGTGCAGAGTGGAGGCCACTGCCGGGGGCAGGTAGTGCAGGCAGGTGGATTTCCTGAAGCAGGTGAAAGGAGGAGCCACCTGGGCTGAGGATTTTCACTTCTCTTATGGAGGCTTTCCAGAAACGGGACTCTCAGGTTCTCTCAGGACCCCATTCCTTTGATGGATAAGCCCAACCACAATTTCTGCTTCTGCTTGATTTCCTCGTGCTGATTCTTTCATGGATAGAGATGGCACCAGATCAGTAGCAGTCCAGATAAAAACAAAAGTACCTTGCACTTTGTGGAATTAATTTTTTAGAATGAGGGAATTCCCTGGCAGTCCAGTGGTTAGGGCTCAGCACTCTCAGTGCTGGGGCCAAGGTTCAGTCCCTAGTTGGGGAACTAAGATCTCTCAGGCCACATGGTGCCGCCCCCAAAAAAATTTTTTTTTAGAATGAATGAATAGCCCTTTATAGACAGTAAAACTAAGTTATGATACTGCTTACTGTTTAGATTTGATGTGATATGTCTCCTGAAAAATGGTGTTCAGTAAATATCTAATTAGATACCCTCCAAAGCCAATGTGATAGTCCCTTTCCTCACATTAGCATAAATATGTTCTACTGTTATTTTATGATAACTCACAACTTGTCACTCTCTACTACTGGAAAACCCACTTTCTTCTGTCTTTTAGCACAAGACCTGTTTTCTAACTGGTTCATTCATTCATTCCCGCATTCAGTGTTTATTATCTATAAGGTACAAAGGCAGAAAGATACCCTGACCCTCAGGGAATATGTGATGTGGCAGGGGATCTTAGAAAGGTACTTTAAAACAAGGTGGAAACTGTTGTGGGAAGATTTAGAGTACAGGAACCAAAATCAAACATGGTACTGTAAGGTGTTTACTAATGCAGTGTTTATAATATCTTCTTAAATATGCCAAAGGAACAATGTTTTTTAGTTCCTAGAGCTGAAGAAAAGGACAGCTCATTCATAATAATTCTACCTGTTTTTTTTTTCTTTTTCCTTATGATTTAAACCTACCCCTCGCCCTGCCTCCTCTCCCACTCCTTAGGGCAGGAGGGTGTGTGTGGAGAGGGTATGGAGATCCACGTGGGATCCGCGACCCTCTCCCTCCTGCCCACCACAGCGGTCTGAATTCTGCTGCCTCAAGGGGACCAGTGCTCACCTTTCATGAACTAAACTTCCGCATGTCACCACTGTCTGGCAGTCAGGCCCTCACTTTGCTATCCTTCCAACCTGATATACCTTGATTCAGTCCCCCAAATTGAGAAAACAGTAAAGACCAGAAGAATAGGCTTTTGCCCAGGCTGCTTAATCAAATTTTTAAAGTGAAAAACATCTCATTTGGCTCTAGTTATGTAAAAAAGGAAGGGGCAGGGGGAGAGGAAAGCAGATTTTCCTCGGTCCATTTGTTCTACACAAAGATAGTCTTTTAGTACCAGCCTATGTCATTCTCTCAGGAATGGCGAAGAGGGGATTTCAATCCGGTCGCTTTTATTTGGAAAGATAATCCTCAACTCGCATTTATAAAATATAATTTGGGCCAATGGGAGTGGACTCATGTGGTCACTGAGACTAAGTTCCAGAGGAGAGAATTATAGCAAAACAGTATGCACCACCTAATTCCCCTCTAATTTGTAATATTTGTCAGATGTGCCTCACTGTCCCAAAAACGAAAAATTAAATACCATTTTTCTTAAGGCCGTTTGGTAACCCTCTCAAAGCTTCTAAAGCCAGCCTGGAAATGGTCAGGGTAGGGAGACATACAGAAGTTGGGAATGAGAACTGGGGAGCCCCTGGTTTGGGGGTGTGGGAGGAATGAGCAGTGTCTGGCTTTGGTTCTTTGGAAAACCCTTCTGTTCACCCTGTGGGCACCAGCGCTTCCCATGAAGCTGAGCTTCAGACCTTGAGTCTGGAAGGACATTGTGCTTCTAATGTGTCAGATTAACATAGTTGAGAAAAACTCCTGTGCTGTTTGCAGCAAGAGACCTTGGTAATTGCCTGGTGGACTCAACTGAGATCCAGCCTGCCTATTTTAGTCCAGTTTTGCCCTATTTCTGGATGTAGAGTCATCATTTTCATGAATAATGCTAACCCTCTGTGTGAAGCCTGCTATTCATGATTAGCATTGAACTTGTCATACAGGAAAAGGCCTGTGACATGATCAGATTCCTGGAAAGTTCATATCTGAATATAACAGACCCAGCAGGAGCCAGGGGGAGTGAATGTTTAGGGACAAAGCTGAGCGTGGTTGAATGGTGGGCCATTGTGTGGAGACCGGAATCTCTGTTACATAGAGAGCTAAAAGGAGCAGGGAGGCAGAGACAAGCCTGATTCAGAAGGGGGCAAAGAGAGATTTGAACTGTGCTCTTGACCTACAGAACATGGATCAGAACTTACTGTTAAAAGGAGAACAACTCCTAGGTAATTGGATTTGCTGTTTAAACTGCTTCTGCCAGTATGTTTCTCAGAAACCTCGTTCTTATTGCAGAGAGAAGAAATACAGATTTTTAAAAGGAATTTCCAACAGCATCAAGTTTACCACTCCTCTGTGTCCCGCCTTCTAAATCTCTAAGTCCTATTGGTTTGGCTACTGAGGGAGAAATCATTTGGCTTAATGTCCACCCCTTGCGCATCTGTCTGTTCTTAAATAATCATCCTCACCAGTCCAATTCCTCTTTATTTTATTGCTTTTGATAGACATGCTGTGTAATACTCAGCATGGCTTTTGTTTTGCTCTCTTTTACCTATAGAGTCTTATAAAAGTTTTGTACAGTTTTTTAAAGTAAGTAATCTAGTTGAGGGGGAGCAGAACCTGCAAATGGCACTTAAAAGCAAATATTTTTTTCACATATCTGATTAGAGCCTGAGGCCACAGGCGTGAGATAGTTATCATGTTGGCTCCGAGAGCTATTTTTGGTTTGCTGTTAAATATTCACCTGATTTCTACAAACTCAACTATAAAAATTCATCTTTGAAATAGGGAAATTTGAATACAGGCTGAGTATTAGATTATATTAAGAAATCACTCTTAATTTTATTAGGGACAATAATGGCATGGTCGTTTACATATACAGAGAGTCCTTTTTTTTTTTTTTCTCCCCCCGGTATGTGGGCCTCTCACTGTTGTGGCCTCTCCCGTTGCGGAGCACAGGCTCTGGACACGCAGGCTCAGCAGCCATGGCTCACAGGCCTAGCCGCTCCGCGGCATGTGGGATCTTCCCGGACCGGGGCACGAACCCGTACCCCTGCATCGGTAGGCAGACTCTCAACCACTGCGCCACCAGGGAAGCCGGAGAGTCCTTTTGAATTACAGATACATACTGAAATATTTGTAGTTGAAGTTATATCTGGGATTTATTTTAAAGTGATCTAGCCTTCCAAAGAGTGAGTTGGGAGGGGGGAGGGAAATAGATGAAATAAGAATGGTTTTTTAAAAAGTGGCTATTTGTTGATGCTGGGTAAGGGCCTCATATTCTTTCCTACTTTTGTGTATACTTGAAAGTTTCAATTATAAAAATAATTTTTGTATTATTAAAAAATTTTATAACATTTAAAAAATTTAAAAGTGAATGTATAAATACATTCAAAGTATCTGGATTCAAATGTGTAACATGACTAAGCTAAATTGTAGTACTTTTTAAATATAGCTCACAGGTATTTGAGTTATTTATTAAGGTTAGTTATTAAAGTTTTAGTTATTAAACTTATTAAAACTATTTAAAGTTATTATTTAAAGTTATTAAAACTATTAGTTATTAGAGTTAGTTATTTAAAATTAGTTATTAGAGTTTAAAAATCACAAGGACTTTAGAAGTCATTAGCTGTGACAAATGACATTATTTAAGCTCTAACCATATGCCAGACCTTGTACAAAGTAGGGGACACAGGGTGGCATGGTCTGCAGCCTGTGGGGAGCCCCTAGTTTAGGACTGAAGGCTGACATATAAACAGATCAGCAAACGTGAGGTACTCTGTAATAAGTGAGATGAGCAAAAGGATGGGAGCAATGAAGGGGGGCATCTGCCCTGGCATGGGGGGTGGCAGGGCTGCTCTTTGTCAGAGGGCTTCCGGAAGAAGTGGGGTCTTAGTTCAGGGCTTCTCCCACTGTAAGGTACATACCATCACCAAGGATCTTATTAAAGTGCAGATTCTGATTCAGTAGTTCTGGGACAGACCTGGGACTCTGCATTTCTAACACACCCCTGGGATGCTGGCACTGCAGGACCACACTTTAAGCAGCCAGGTTCTAGATGTTAGGGTTGGGCAAAGGGAACAGTTTACATGCGTACACACACACACACACACACACACACACACACACACACACACACACACACACGTGAATTCCCAAGCAAAATCAGTGTTGCTGAGATATCAGTTTTAAGAAGGAAGGACAGGAGATGAGGTCTAAGAAGAATTAGATGGGGCCAGATAATGTTCTGAGTACAGACTTGACCCAAGAAGATAGTGATGAGGCTGAGGGGAGTGTGGAGGGTCAGAAGGAAACATTTCTCCATAACTTCTTAAGCCTCTGTATTAGGGATATGGGGGGGTGAGGTTTCTCCCTCCTAATCTGTGAGAAGTTCTCTAGTGATTTTATCATATTCTCCCAGACCAGCCCTAAGAGGATGCCAGCAATAGCACCTCTGCCATATGGGACCTTTGGTCAGTCTCAGCCAGTGACCTCACTGGCTCAATTTCCTTTTATTTAAATGATACCCTGACTTTGTTAAAACAGATTTGTTGTTCCTTAAAAAGTGCAACCCTCAAAACAGGATTTGAAACCTTCCGATTGTGATCCCTAATAAGAGTTTTTCAAGTTCAGACTTCGAGTTTTAAAGTTCAGACTTTGAGTTTTTAAAGTTCAGACTTTGAGTAAAAAGCCAAGGGCACTTTGGCAGTGGTGGTCAAAGCAGTCTCTCAATTATAGAAAATGTTTTGTTTTTGTCAGCACTTTCTGCATTTTAATGTCAGCACTGATTTTTAAACATTTAAGCTTTTATTTCAGTTATTATTGAGTACCTAGTACGTGTACAGCACTTATATTCACATTATCTTATTAACCTTTTCAACAATTCTATGAAGCAGGTGGTATGTCCTCTCCCGCCTGCCCCACTTGGTCAGATGAGAAAATGAAGCTGGAGTGCTTAAGTGATTTGATGAGGATTACCCTCTGAGTCAAATAGGATTTGAATCTAGGACTCCTAATGGCAAGACCAGTGCCCTTTCTGTCCAGTACTTGAGAATAGCCCCATTTCCTTTATTTCCTTAAAAGCAAGAGCCTTGAGATGGATCCAGGCTACTGTTGAGGTCATTCTTGAGAATTTTTCTTTGTGGATTGTTTGGGAATTAGAGTTTGAAATTCTGATAGTATGCTGAATTATTAGGATTGCCTTTTTGACATTGTAGAAACCAAAGGATTAACTCAGTGGCGACAGAGGGTCTGCAGTTCAAGCTGTTAGCTCCAAGTCATTTTCTTTTCTTCTTTGAGTTTGGGAAATCCCAAGCCCCGGGAGTAAGCAGGCTGTGATGGTATCCAGGAAGCATTTGTTGCAGGCAAAGCCAGCTCTGGAGACTGTTGGGCCTATCTCCGCGGGTGTTCCCGGCCCAGCTGTTCTCAGCTGGGAAGGGGCTCCCCAGAAGTGGACCTTTTGTTTGAAACCCTGAATCAGCAGCCTTGTCCAGACCTCAGGGTCTCTCCCAGCACTGTGTTTCCATTGCACTGGCTGAACCTCACCTTGAAAAAGACACATCTCAGCACATCACTAACACTTTACAGCTAAAATGAAACCTTAAACTTCAGCTGGTAGCCAAAGAAAAGATGAACATTAATAATATGAATTATGCCGACTCATTTTTTACCTTTTCTCTCTTTCCACTACAATTATTTAATGTTTTTGTCTAATTGAACCCTTTTAGACTACCCAAATTAGCATGGTCAGAATCCTGTTTTTGATTGTTTATTGTTGCGTGACGAGCAGTTTTGTTTTCCCAACTGGACTAAGCTGTTCAAATATCAGCATAGGGGTAGCTCTGGAATCTCTGTGAAGGAGAGACTTAAGGTGGAGGGGTACTCGAAGGTTTCTCTGAAAGCTGTGTTTGCTCAGCCGGCCCCCTCATTTTACTTGGACTGTATGTTTATTTACAGAGGGGTACTGATGGAATTTATTGGGGCTTTCCCTCCTTGAGCCATATATTTTAACAATCTTCCACAACATCTAGCACTGTGGAGGCTGTAACAGGTGCTCACCAAATATTCTTGCTGATGTGATGTCATATCTCTCCCAACAAGAGAGACAACACAGTCTAGTGGAAAGAATGTGGCCTCCAGAGTCATACCGGCTTAGGTTGTAATCATTACTTGCTTAATAGCTCACGGCCAAATGACTCTCCTGTGAGCCTTGGTTTCCACATCTCTACCTTTCACGGTTATTTTGAAGATTAGATGAGTAAAATACACATGACTCTGGGTCCAGGACCTAGCAGAGGGAAGGCATGAAAGTAACAGCGTGGATTGTGGTGGCCTTTGCTTTCTCCAAGGCATAAACCACCATTGGCATGCTCCTGTCATCTAATTCCTAAACAGGTTATTCCTAACCTGCATTTTATTTCTGTCTGTTCCTGCTTTATATGATTGGCCCCGGGGCCCCGGAGCTGTGCCTCAGCTGCTCGGAGGCCATTACCCTGGGGCCTGATGTGACACTGCACTCAGGGAGCACAGGAGGCCCCACATTCGTTCTGACAGTGCAGTTTTATGGTTTCAGATCTGGCATATACTCGATTACTCATTGTTTTTGGCAGTGGATATTATTTAATTTTTCACTAAAAAAATACAGACTTTCTGAACCAAATGAACATTTTCCTCAGCGACAGTTATATATATCACATTTCCAAAATGTTCTAAAGCAAAGTTGTGTAAAGCATACTAATAACTTAAAAAGGGAAAATCATTCAGATCCATAAGGACAATTTTACTGAAAATCTTTACACCAGCACTTGCCTGTAAGGAGTATACATAAACATAAGAAATAGTCCCTACCCTCAATCTTATGATGTAATTAGGAATCTGAGTTATAAACACAGGAGAAAATTGGAGACCAGCCCACCAATTATATAAATAAGATTGAATTATGAGGTAGAGAGCTGTGAGTTTTTGAAGATGAGAGGGCTCCGTGAGGGTTGGGGAGCTGGAGGCATCATTATGGAGTAAGGCTGGTGGGGCTGGACGGGTCAGGGCACAGCAGGTCAGGGAACAGCTGGATAGAAACTTGGAGGAAGGACACGGATGGCCATGCATGCTGGTGGGAGCCAAGATGCCTGAGGAAAGGAGCAGACAGAGAGGAACTGGGTCAGAACCTTGAAAGCCAGGGCTGATTAGTTGGCAGCTGACACGCTGAAAGCCCTCATTCAGGAAGATGAGCCCAGTGTCCCTTAGAGGATAGATCAGGGGAGGGACGTTTGGGGAGGAGAGAATGGGTGTAGATTTCTAAACGCAGGGGAGGAGGGCCTGGGCGGTGGTGGCAGCAGTGAGATCGTGCAGGAAGGGTTAATCCAAGATGCGTTTAGGAAGAAGTCAGAACTTGACAAGTGGAATATATAAGGGATGAAACAGCAGGAAGAGTAAAAGATGCCTCTGTGGTTCTTTGCCTGGGATATTTGTGGTGTCCCAGAAAAAAAGTTCAAGTCAAACTGAGCTCTTCTTCCCAGAGACACAGCTGTATCATTCCTCTTGAACTTGGACTGAACTTTTGTCGAGTAAGGTGTTTCAGTTGTCTGTTACTGCATCAGAAACCACCCCAAACCCCCAGTGACTTAAAACAACAACAACTTGTCATTTCTCCTGACTCTGGGGGTTGGCTGAGTTTCAGCTCGGCCGTGCTTCTACTGCTCTTATCTGGGCTCAATCTGGTGGCTGCATCCACCTGGGGCCTCTCCTGGGGCTGGGGCATCCAAGACAGCTTCAGGCCTCTACCTGGGCAACCTCTCTTTCCAACAGCATACTTAGACCTCTTATAGGGTGGCCGGCTTCCAAGAGAAGCTTCTAGTCCCCTTAAGAAGTGAACTCAGAAGTCCACCATATTCTGTTAATCAAAGCAAGTCACAAGGTCAGTCCAGATTGAAGAGGAGAAGAAATTTGATTCCAAGTTTAAAGTGGGGAGTCACCCACATGTATGACATGAGTGGGGAGGGGAGAAATGATTAGACCCTGCTTTGGAGACTGTCTACCGCATTATATCACCAGAAATTAAGTTTCAAAGAAGGAACTCCTGCCAGAGGAGAACTATCTCTGTGATACATCAGGGTTATATGGGGGTCAGGATCCTTAGGAACTCAAGACTACCTTCCCCTAAAGGTAAAATTTCAAAGGGTAGAAAAAGTGGTGTTTACTTATTTATTTGGGTGAGTTGATAATGAGACTCAGAGACATAAGTAGGGCTGCTTGAAGAATCAGAGTGACTGAAAATGAGAATTGATGTTTAGAAATAAAGTTATAGAGGTAGAGGGATTCCCTGGTGGTCCAGTGGTTAAGACTCCATGCTTCCACTGCAGGGGGCACAGGTTCAATCCCTGGTGGGGGAACTAAGATCCTGCATGCCACACAGCATGGCCAAAAAAAGAAAAAAAAAAAAAAAAACTTAAAAAAAAAAAGAAGTTACAGAGGTAGAAAGGGGCCATGTTATGATAGGACTTGGACCAAACTGGTGGCTGTCAGGTTTGGAACGAAAGTTATAGATGGACAGGATGGGGTACATTGTGCTCATAGTCATGGGCTGAGAGTGTGGGATAATCCGCGCTTAACCTATTGATGCTCTGAAGGAGGTATTTGAATTGACTGGTCCTCTGATAGGACACCAGTGGTATCATCTCATGTGTACTTAGTCCTTATTCCCACGGAAGGGAGAATTCAGCTACTGAGGCACCAATGTGGAGTCCCTGAGGCAGAAGATAGTCTCTGCTACACAAGGTTAAATGACATTTAAAATAAGCAGTCACCACCCCCGCTTCTGTAGCAGGAAATAAATTGCTTGTTCTTGAGAACTTTCCCATCAAGAATTTAATAGAAGCAGGTATACTTATATCATTTTGATGTTTTTGTCAATGTTTCCAAACAATGTACTTTGAAATCAGATCACTTCTTATTCATTTTTATATAATTCTCCTGATGCTCTTCATCACACATTAGTGATCAGAAATAAGATGCAATTCCCCAATCCCTGCCTGCAAGACCTGAGTAGGATCTTACTGTAAGTTGAAGGGAGTTTTGCCTTAACTCATGGATTGTGCAAGAATGAACTGCTGTTGGGTTTGACTGATTGTGTATGGGTTGTGGTATGGTGTATCTGAAGGCTATTGAATGCAACTTACAATGCTTAATAAAAATCTTTATTCTTGTAGTATAAAAATGTAGAACTTTGCTTCTGGTTTCTTAAACAAATATCTCAGATTTGGTCAGAGCACTGGAATAGAAAACACAGTAATGGGTCAGAACTTCTTCTTAAGCAAATTACCATCTGAAGATTTTTATTCAGACTGAGCTTTTACAATAAAAGCCATGTTTTCTGTGTTTGTCAGGAATTGTTAGATTGTGAGGAATAGAACTCACTCAAGCTAACTTGAGCAAAAGAGATTTATTTATTGGAAGGACACTGGGAGTATATCACAGAAGCCAATACCTGTGTCCCAAGAACCTGGGAAGGAAGTACCCACTCTTGCCATTTTTCTTTGGGGCTACATGGCCTCCCGTCTCTGCCTCTCTCTCAGTATGGTGTCCATTCTTCTTCCTCTTTGTGGACCGACAGAATCAGCTCGCTCATCCACTCAACGTGCCCCAAACGTGGCTGGTTGCCTTAATCCCTACTTGACTGAACCCTACAAGTCCAGTGCCTGTAATTCACTTACTGGAATCTTAGTTCCACCTTCCTGGGAGAGAGGATCTGGTGGCCCCAGTGGGAGTCAGCTGTGGCCAGAGGATGGGTGGGGTTCTTTGGCCTGTCCCCACCCACCAGCAGTTATGGTAACAGGTAGCAGGTCCTCTGAGACAGTGGTTCTCAGAAAAGGGCTGTTGGCTGTGGAGGCCCGCATGGCGGTGTGTTTAGCACCTTCACAGTGAGGCCACAGTTATATCCAAATGTAATGGCTGTTTAGGAAGCCTACCTGGTTGCTTCCCAACAGTTCCTTGTGGTAGTAACAGAACAATAGTTCCTGGATTAATCCGAAGAGAGAACCATCTTCCCTCAGCCACCTCTAAAACTTTTATCTCTGTCAGGAACTCTGAACATCTGAAGAGGTTGTTGGTAATTAACTATCACGTTTTAAAGCATCAAGTATGATAAACAAGGGGTCCATTTATATTTTAAGATGATTTTAAAAAATTGAATGTGTTGGAGCCTCTTTGGTAAGAAAAAAATACATGACCAAGAAAAAAATGCATGACCAGGGACTTTAAAGTGGTCTTGAAAGTGAAAAGGAATCTGAGGACAAATATCCTTTTTCAAATTGACTTTTCCTCCGTGCTTCTGGGAAGAGCTAAGGGTGGGACACAGTCTGGAAATCCACTCAGTTGACCAGTCATGCTTCTGAAGACGACAATGACGTGTCTTCTCTGGCGAGACTTCGAGCCACACTTTCCAGTGCGAGTCAGAGGCAGTGACAGCCCTCAGAGGCTGGCCTTGTGGGACACAGGGCACTGAGGGACTGCGTGTTTGCAGATTCAGTCTTTATTCTCAGGAAGTCACTTTCATTTAGCTCCCAGACTGTCCCCATGAGGAAAGTGGGGGGGCAGGGACACCAAGAAAAATACCGTGGAGTGAGAATCTGCCACTCTAGAGCTGACCTCTGCTCTCCAGTTAGTTCCATCTTGTGTGTCCCCACGCAAGGCCCTTAACCTTGCTGAACTGCAGCTTCTCAGTCACCTAGGAAGCACATCACCTGTCCCACCTTCTTGAAAGGGACCTGAGTTTCATGTGAAAGGCTCTCATGGCAGTGCACTGTATCTAGCCAGATGTAAGAGGTTAATATTTTAATATCTAGAATCAAACCCAGTTTTCCAAGGTGGCTGCCTTTGACTTTATCTTTTAATTCAATGCTATTTTACTTTTTTTTTTTTTTAATTTATTTAGTTTTGGCTGTGTTGGGTCTTCGTTGCTGCATGCAGGCTTTCTCTAGTTGCGGCGAGCGGGGGCTACTCTTTGTTGTGGTGCGTGGGCTTTTCATTGTGGTGGCTTATCTTGTTGCGGAGCATGGGCTCTAGGCACACCGGCTTCCGTAGTTGTGGTATGCAGGCTCAGTAGTTGTGGCTTGCGGGCTCCAGGGTTCAGGCTCAGTAGCTGTGGCACCGGGGCTTAGTTGCTCCACGGCATGTGGGATCTTCCCAGACCGGGGCTTGAACTCGTGTCCCCTGCATTGGCAGGCAGGTTCTTAACCACTGCGCCACCAGGGAAGTCCTATTTTACTCTTCTGTTAACCGAGCAGGTTATTCTTTTTTTTTTTTTTTTTTTTTTTGCTGTACGCGGGCCTCTCACTGTTGTGGCCTCTCCCGTTGCGGAGCACAGGCTCCGGACGCACAGGCTCAACGGCCATGGCTCACGGGCCCAGCCGCTCCGCAGCATGTGAGATCTTCCCAGACCGGGGCATGAACCCGTGTCCCCTGCATTGGCAGGCGGATTCTCAACCACTGCGCCACCAGGGAAGCCCCAAGCAGGTTATTCTTGTTGGTGTGGTAAATGATGAAAGCCTTGTTATATATAATGATAACAAACACTGTTTATTCAGTGCATACTATATTGCCAGGCCTTGTGGTGTTTACTTTATTTACATTATCTAATTTTAATTCTCACAAGAACCCTTTGAGGCCCATATTGTTCCTCATTCCACTGTGGACAAACCTCAGCTTAGAAAGGCCATGGAGGAGGGGCCAGAGTTCAGCCTGGGGTCCTTCTGACTCGAAAGCCCACATTTGTGAATGCTGCAAAATGCTAGCTGCTTCTGGACAGGTGATGGTAGCACCAGTGCTCTTCAGAACGTTGCCAAGAACTGGGAAGTGAGCAAACAAAAAACAACCCCTGAGCTACAGTATGGATGGCCGAAAGTGGAAAGTGGTAAAGGCCTTCCCACTTTCAGAAACTATAATTTTCCACACAGTTCTAATAAGCTCGATAGTTTTCTTCTAAGCCTAAGAAGCAGAAAATTAAGAAGAGGATAAGCAAAGACCACAGGCACGAACAGTAGCAAGTAGACGCTAAGACTCCTTCCAGTTCTAATGTTCTGAGGGTTCAGCTGCCCCAGCAGTAACCACGGAGACAGATTAACTATTAAAGTCAGACACAGGAACACAGAAAAGCACACCAGTCTGGGACCATTTGGTGACGTACATCTGGTGACCTCAAGCCACCAAGAAAAACTTAAAGTACGTAAGTTAAACTAAGTTTTTTTAAAAAATAGCTAATGCATTTTAGAAAAGTTTCATCCAAAATGATAAAGATAGAATTTTAAGTTTTAAAGTTAACCTTTAATGGAGAACTTGGTTATCTGGAATGGTGTTTCTAGATAGTCAAAGAGGACAGAGAGGAGTCAAAACCAATGGGTACTAGCTATAAGTGGACGTCGTGATGCAGATCAGCTCTGCCTTTCACTCTGCTCTGCTCTCTCGACTCCCTGCTGCCTAATAGGTACCTCTCTCTCTCCATGAGTTCAGCTGGCAATGTGGGACACATTTGTTCATTCAGCACACAGTTTTAGAGCACCTGCTGTATGGCTAGGACCATGCCAGGCCCTGAGAATACAAGTGGGCAGAAGGTACAGTCCTACCCTTAAGTTGTTCATGGTTAATTGGGGAGAGAGACACATAAACAAGTGTTTAGAATCAAGCTTAGCATAGGCTGCTGTAGTACTACACAGCAGGGGCGTATAACCTGTTTTGTGGGATGGGAGGATGATGGGAGGCCCATGGGGCTTCCCAAGGGAAATGATGCTCAGGCTGCAATCTTAAGCAAGGAAGAGCATTCTAAGCAGAAGAAACAGACTTTTGTAAGAAAGTTCAGAGGCCATAGAGCAATGTGCAGGTGGGAAACTTGCAGATGCACTATAATTTATCTTGGCTTTCATATAGAATGTGAGCCGAGGGAGGGATAGAGAGGGGGGGTCATGCTGATGGGGGTGGGGTAGGGGAACAGCACAGATCAGGCAGGGCCTTGTGTACCATGTGAGAGAGTTTGGACTTTATCCTGAAGGGCAGCCTGGAAGCTTTGAGGGTTTTAGGCAGGGCTCCTGCATATACCTCTGCAGCTCCTGCTGCTTTTCCCTCTCTTTCACTGGTCATACTCACTTCTTTGTGTTCCTGCAAAGGCCAAGGTTTTTGCCTTAGGCATTTGCCCTTGGCCTTCTTCTGCCTGGAATGGACTGTAAAGATTACTCTGCTTGCAGTGTACTAACTAGATTAGAATAGGGTGAGCCTAGGAGCAGGGAAATGGAATAGGAGACCGATGGAATAGTCTGAGTGGGAGGGAACGGTGGCCTAAACTGGGGAAATGGCAGGCTGGATAGAGACGTGGACAGGTGTCTGCAATATTTTAGGAGGTAGAATTGACAGTGTCTGGCAAGCGATTGACTTGGGTGTCAAAGATGATATCTAAGGCCATGGGTATTCAGAGGGGTGGAGCAGCAGCATGGTGTGGTCTGATTTCCAGTGATCCACCTCCCGGTGTGCTTTGGGACCTCACTGCCCGACCAGAACATGAGCTGCCTGGATTTGCTCACCGAATTATTGTGAATAAAGCTTATAGGTTCCAGCTGCATCAATGCAAACTATGACCCTGTTTATGTCTAATCTTAACATTTATGATTATGTGCCTTGGGCTGTCTATAAATGAATACATAATATCATGCTTATTTGTGAGCATAATGGAATAAATGAGAGAGAAATCAGAGTAAATGACCAAGACAATCATGATCAAGTAGCTCTTATTAAAAACCATTAAACGCATGGCTCAGGTTTCCATATGTAAAGCCCCTTTAACAAACTTGGTTTATATGATATGCCTCCGACTAGAGATGCTTACTTAACTCACTGCATTTGTTTAAACTCTAAAATCCAGCCATTCCCAAGCTAGGCCCCCACTGAACACTGTGAACTCCTACTGCCTAGAGCTTTTCTGTTTACATTTGCTTCTATAGAGATTTGGTTTGTTTCCGAAAGATGCATTTTAACATTTGTGTGGTGAGCCACATTTGTTATATTTGAACCATGTGTGATGCAAAGGAGAAGGGTAACCACTTGGCTTAGGGGGGAAGGGTGACTCTTTGGGTTAACTTCCTGCCAATTTTAAATGAGCTGGTTAGATGTAGATGGTGACAGAAATTAAAAAGGTGTATGTGTACATATATATATTATGCACACATATACCTATATACATACATATGTGTATATATATGTATATTTTTATATGCCAAAAACTAGTTTGGATATAAAGCTTACTAAACCGGACCATGCTGTTCTCCGGTCTTAAACATAAAGGAAAAGTGCTTCCTAAGAATCTATATGTCTCACTTTGGAATTGGATAATATATAACTCTTGACTGACCTAGAAGTGCTTCTAGGACCAGGCCTCATTCATGTCTTATTATAGCTATAGTTATGTAAACTGTGAGGAGCCAAACAGAGAAAGTAGGGAAAGGGCTTCATCTGATGGTGAAGTGATTCATAAATTAATAACAGATGGAAAACTAAGGGGCAGAGAGGTTGATTTGTCCATGGCTCACAATAAATTCATTCCTTCATTCAATGAGCATGTATTTAGTATGTGTCATATAGGTGTGTTAGTTGTCTATTGCTATATGACAAAGTACTCTAAAATTTAATGAATTAAAGCAACACACATTTTAAAATGACTTTTTAAAAAATTATTTGTATTTATTTATTTATTTGGCTGTGTTGGGTCTTCGTTGCTGCCTGTGGGCTTTCTCTAGTTGCAGCGAGCAGGGGCTACTCTTCGTTGCAGCGCATGGGCTTCTCATTGTGGTGGCTTCTCTTGTTGCAGAGCACTGGCTCTAGGCGCGCAGGCTTCAGTGGTTGCGGCATGCGGGCTCAGTAGTTGTGACTCGCGGGCTCTAGAGCACAGGCTCAGTAGCTGTGGCTCATGGGTGTAGTTGCTCCGCGGCATGTGGGATCTTCCTGAACTGGGGCTTGAACCCATGTCCCCTGCATTGGCAGGCGGATTCTTAACCACTGCACCACCAGGAAAGCCCCAACACACATTTATTATCTCACACTTTCTGTGGGTCAGGAAATCTGGGCATGGCTTAGCTGGGTCCTCAGCTTCAAGGTCTCTCATGTGTCTACCAGGGCTGGGATCTCCTCTGAAGGTTCCCCTGGGGAAGGATCTACTTCAAGCATACATAGTTGTTGGTGGGATTCAGCCTGTGCAGAAACTGAAAGTCTCAGTTCCTCGCTGGCTGTTGGCTGAAGGCCATTCTCAGTTCCTTGCCGCATGACATCTCGGGCACGATATGTTGCTTTATCAAAGTATATAAGCTGAGAGGGCAATAGAGAGAGTCTACTAGCAAGACCGAAGTCACAGTCTCTTGTAACCCAATCACAGAAGTGGCATCCCATCAACTTTGCCACGTTCTGTTGGAGGAAAGCAAGTCACTCTTCCAGCCCACACTCAAGGGGAGGGGATCACACAAGGGCATGAACACCAGGAGGGTAGGGGTCATGGAGGGCTGTCTTTGAAAGGTCTCTACCACAGTTGGTATATATATTTAGGTTTCCTTATTCTCAGTTGCAGCTTTTTCTACTAGACCAGACCATCTGATTGTGTGGTTGTGAAACACTAATATGTTCACTGTGGTAAACAGAATAATCTCCTTTCCCAAAATGTCTATTTTGTAACCCCCAGAATCTTTAAATATGTTACCTTATGTGGCATATGTGATCAAGTTAAGAATTTTGAGATGGGGAGGATTATCCTGAATTACCCAGGTGGGCCAGTGTAACCACACAGGTCCTTGTAACAGAGAGGCAGGAGGATTAGAGTCAGAGAAGGTGATGTGATGATAGAAGCAGAGGGAGGCAAGCAGAGGCTGGGATGGGGCAGCCACAAGCCAAGGAATAGGGGCAGCTTCTAGGAGACGGAAAAGGCAAGGAACAGGTTGTCTCCTCGAGCCTGCGAAGGAACACAGCTCTGCTGACACCTTGATTTTAGCCCCAAAAGACCCATTTAGTACATCTGACCTCCAGAACTGTTAAGATAATGAATTTATGCTACCTTAAGCCACTAGATTTGTGGTCATGTATTCCAGTAGCAATAGGAAACTAATACGTTCACCAAAGGACCTGGTTAAACCAACTTGCAAGGCTTTTTAAGAAACAAGGGGAGGCACAAGGCATAGGATGGCGGGCTTCCAAGGGCTTTTTTTGCTGTCCAGTGACTCTGAAACATAATTTACATATTGTAGCTTCTCTGTTTTTAGGAAGTTATTCCTAGTTCTCGTCAATACTAAATTCTATCAGTATTGAACAGGTGAAGAATTTCTTAGGCTTAGTTATGTGGGCCTCACTCATCAAAATAAAACAAAAACATAGCAGCTAGCAGAGGACACTAAGGCTTCCATTTTTAAAGCTTGTTGCTTGCTATTCATTTGCACCTTAGGAGTGGAAATGTTGGCTGAGATGAGAGTACCTGGCACAACACGCTTTTCCCTCTTGGTGTTCACAGCCAGATGTTGTAAAGTTCTTTTGTTTTTCTTCTTTCTTCAGTGCCTGGAAACCTCGGCTGCTACAAGGATCATGGAAACCCACCTCCTCTAACTGGCGCCAGTAAAACGTCTAACAGGCTTACCATACAAACCTGCATCAGTTTTTGTCGGAGTCAAAGGTTCAAGGTAACGGTTCTGTGGCTATGTATCTATAGAAAAAGATAAAGGTGTAAGTACATTCTGCTAAGATACCTTTTTTTTTTTAATTAATTAATTTATTTATTTATTGGCTGTGTTGGGTCTTTGTGTCTGTGCGAGGGCTTTCTCTAGTTGCGGCAAGTGGGGGCCACTCTTCATCGCGGTGCGCGGGCCTCTCACTATCTCAGCCTCTCTTGTTGCGGAGCACAGGCTCCAGACGCGCAGGCTCAGTAGTTGTGGCTCACCGGCCCAGTTGCTCCGCGGCATGTGGGATCCTCCCAGACCAGGGCTCGAACCCGTGTCCCCTGCATTGGCAGGCAGAGTCTCAACCACTGCGCCACCAGGGAAGCCCTAAGATACCTTTAAAACATATAAATTTTAAAAAACAACCTGTGAAGCTATATGACTGTATACTTTTCTCCAAGGAGAAGTTGGAGGAAGAATGAGGCTTGGGATTCAGGGACGTGAGGCAGCACTCTGTCCAAAGACTGTGAGAAAAGGGGAGGAAAAGCACCAATATCTGCGTCCCAGTTTGACCTCCAACACAGTTATATGTGTCCTTAAGTCCCTGCATATTATGAGCAGAGACATCTCTGGCTCCGTGGGGGATCTGGGAATAAGCCAAGGTAGTGGTTACTTCTTTGATACATTAGGGGGCCCTAGCCTGGACACCAGTCCAAAATATTTTCCTTCCTTCCTATCCATTCTTCTATCTGAAACTCATTCGTCGGCCGTTAAGGTTCAATAATGCTCTTGTTTATTATATCAAAAAAAAAGAAAAGTCTTCCCCCCCCCTTTCTTCCTTCCTTCCTCCCTTCCTTCCTTCCTTCCTCCCTTCCTTCCTTCCTTCCTCCCTCCCTCCCTTCCTTCCTTCCTTCCTTCTTTCCTTCCTTCCTTCCGTCTGTCCATCAAAAGATCATTAATCAGGCCCAAGCGAGGAGAATAGACTGGCAGGGTTCAGGGCCTCTGTGGGGCAGGTAGCTGAGCAAGGCAGTTGGCCCAACGTGATCTAGCGATTGGTTGCTTGCAAAAGATTGAGCACATAAGTAACTATATTGAGGATAATGGAAGCCAGGTTTCTCACTGTTAGAGAAGAAAGCCAGGGAAAACTGGAATGAAGTCTATAGTGTTAGACGGGGATTGAAGTTATTAGTATAGTGCATGGTTTCTGATACGTATAGAGAGGGATAGAAATAAATTTAAGTATAAAAGTGTGTGTGTATGTGTATGTATGTATATACATGTATATTTCCTAGCTCTGTCCACTGAGAAGGCCTGGGAACAGTGACACACTGTTAGTAAAGGTCACATTTAGCACTCATATCTTGGTTTATAAATACTGTTCTCCATTAAAAAGAACTAGGGCTCCTTGGAGAAAATTGCTGATTCTAGAGAAATTGCAAGATAAGGTTGTTGGGGTTTTTTTTCCTGAGAAAGCACAAGATGATCCTGAAACATCTTGTACAAGAAGGTAAGGAATGTGAGGGACTTGTCAAAAGGACACAGGAACCCGCTTGGAGGGACTCCCACTGGCTAAATCTAACAAAATTTGAGCTTCAAAACAAATAATAAGAATAATAAATATACTCCATTAAATAAAATAAGAATCCGCAAATTCACGCTGATATAAAAAAATAACTGAATACTACCAAATGTAAAATAGATAGCTAGTGGGAAGCAGCCACATAGCACAGGGAGATCAGCTCGGTGCTTTGTGACCACCTAGAGGGGTGGGATAGGGAGGGTGGGAAGGAGACGCAAGAGGGAGGAGATATGGGGATATATGTATATGTATAGCTGATTCACTTTGTTATAGAGCAGAAACTAACACACCATTGTAAAGCGATTATACTCCAATAAAGATGTTAAAAAAAAAGTGAATAAATAAATGAGGAGAAGGCTAGTATCAGCAACAGGTCACAGGGACTGCCCAAGCAGCCCTCTTGGTCTCCCTCAGCTTCTAGGCACTGAAGGGAGAAGTGAGTCATATAGGTTGGGTCTTACTTGGTAACATTAGTGGAGCACTTATATTTACAGGGCACTGTGTTATCCATTTCCCAGGCATACTCTCCCTTATTTCTCATAATACTGTGAAGCAGGTACTGTTATCCTTACTTGCCCCACAAGAAAACTGAGGCTCATAAAAGCTTAGTAACTTGCCCAGAGTCCCACAGATAGAGATCCTGCCCTCATGGAACTTACATTTTGGTGGGAAGGGAGGAGATTAATGGTGAAAAAGATTGAGGGCCTAAGGACATGTAGGATCTGACAGCTGGGACTATATTAGTAATTGTATTTCATAGATTCCAAGATGCCATCAGTTGTGAGATGCAACATTATTTTATATGCCATTTTATATGCCATTCTTCCTTAAAGGAGAATGCCAACTAATAAATGTAGAATAAATGATGGAATTAGAAAATTCACCATTTGGCCACCATCATAGTAATAATTGATTCAGAGAACAAATATCAAGGTATGTAAATATTCCACATCCTCATGGATGGTGAGTAAAAGTTTTACTAGTGAGTGAAAGTTGCGTGAGGAACAGGATATTTATATAGCTTCAGAGATATCCCCACAAAATACTACCATAAAGGGAAAACAAGTAATTCTACAGTGAAGAAAACTGGCGTACACTACCGTACGCAGGTGATCAAAGTTAGTATCACCAGTGATGGGACCACTAGACATTGTGTCCCGCCTGACCTGTCAAGAGTATAACATCACTTTGGTGCTTGTCTGCCAAAGATGCGTAATATGAATCTAAGCATGAAACACTAGGTAAATCTGAAACGAGGGACATTCTACAAAATAGCCTTTATTCTTCAAAAATGTTAAGGTCACAAAGGTCAAGGAAGGCCTGCAGCTATTCCAGATTGAAGGAGACTGAGGAGACCCGACAGCTAAGTATGTCTGTGATGTTGGATTGGATCCTTTTCTACAAAGCATACGGTGCAGGCAGTTGCCAACTTGAATGTGGGTCTCTAGGTGAGAGGGAAAGGGCAGTTCTTTGTATTATTCTTGCAATTTTTCTGTAGGTTTGGGATTATTTCAAAATGAAAATACAGCATAAGTATTTGAGAAAACACAGCACCCATTAATGAGAAAAGTCATAAGCAAACTAGGAAGAGAAGGGAACTTCCTCAATTTGATTATGAGCATCTACCAAAAACCCTAAAGCTAAATTTATATTCAGTGGTGAAAGGTTCAGTGCTTTACACGTACGATCAGGAACAAACAGTGAGGCTCACTGCCACCTCTTCTGATCAGCATTGTACTGGAGGTCCTTTCCAATAAAATAAGGAAAGAAAAGTAAATAAAAGGCATGTAGGTTGGAAAGGGAGAAGTAAAATTTTCTTTATTTATGGACAAGATGATCATGTATGTAGACATAAGGAATCTATGAAAAATCTATTAGAACTAATAAGTAGATTTAGCAGGGTTGCAGTTTATAAGGTCATATACAAAAATTAGTTGCATTTCTATATACTGAAAGTGAACAATTAAATATAAATTTTCAATTTAAAAATTAATTTTAAAAATAATTTTTAATTAAAGTTTTATTTTAAAATTTAAAACAAATTTAAATGCCATTTACAGTAGCATAAATGACAGAAATAAATTTAACAAAAGATATTGAAGACCTATACACTGAATACTACATGGCAACGGAAAATTAAAGACGACCTAAATGAATGGAGACATAGACATCGTTCATAGATCAGAAGGCTCAATGTTGTTATAATGTCAGTTTTCCCCAAATTGATCTATAGATTCAATACAATCCTAATCAAAATCATAGCAGATTTTTTTAAATTGACAAGCTGATCCTAGAATTTATATGGAAAGGCAAAGAACTTAGAATAACCAAAATAATTTTTAAAGAGATCATCCTAGGAGGGTTTGCCCTGCACAATCTCAAGACTTTCTGTAAAGCTACAGTAATTAAGACAGTAATATTGGCATACGAATAGTCACATAGATCATGAGTCAGATTTGGCGTGTGGGCCAAATCCTACCACCCACATATTTCTGTAAAAAAAAAAATAAAAGTTTTATTGACACACAGCCACACCCATTCCTGTATATATTGTCCAGGCCTGCTTTCATGTTGAGTTGTTGAGAAGAGACCGTGTGGCCCACAAAGCTGAAAACATTTACTGTATGACCTTTTATAGAAGGAGTTTTCCAACCTTTGTTATAGATCAATGGAACTGGATAGAGAGTCCAGAAATAGACCTGCACTTAGATGGACAATTGATTTTCAACAGAGATGCCAAGGTAATTCAGTGGGAGAGAGGATAGTCTTTCAACAAATGGTTCTGGAGAACTGGAGCTCTTTATGAAAAAAATGAACCCCTGTCCTTACATCACATCATAGCTTCAAATTATACTATTGAAAAAATAGCTATAGTACTGACATAAAGATGGACATATAAGCCAATGGAATAGAGTTTAGAGTCCAGAGATAAACCCATACATTTATTTAAGGCCAATTGATTTTTTTTTAAGTTTTTTTTTATGTGGACCATTTTTTTAAAGTCCTTATTAAATTTGTTACAATATTGCTTCTGTTTTATGTTTTGGTTTTTTGGCCCTGAAGCATGTGGGATCTTAGCTCCCCGAACAGGAATCGAACCCGCACCCGCTGCATTGGAAGGCAAAGTCTTAACCACTGGGCCTCCAGGGAAGTCCCAAGGCCAATTGATATTTGACAAGGGTGCCGTATCATTCAACGGGGAAAGAATAGTCTTTTCAACAAATAGTGCTGGGACAACTGGATATCCACATGGAAAAGAATGAATTTGGACCCCTACCTCATATTACATATGAAAATTAATTAAAAATGGATAACAGGCCTACATGTAAAAGCTAAAACTATAAAAGTTTAGAAAGAAGTATGGGTACAAATATACATGACCTTGGATTAGGCAGTGGTTTTTTTTAGTTATGATACCAAAAGCACAAACAATCAAAGAAAAAATAGGTAAATTGGACTTCATCAAAATTTAAAACCTCTGTGTATCAGGGACACTATTAAGAAAGTGAAAAAGCAACTCACAGAATAGAGAAAATATTTGCAAAACATATATCTGAATAAAAATCTAATGCCCAGAATATATAAAGAACTCTTACAATGTGACAATAAAAAGACAAACAACCCAACTAAAAAATGAGCAAGCGATTTGTAGATTTTTTTTTTAATTTTTATTTATTAATTTTTATTTTTTTGGCTGCATTGGGTCTTTGTTGCTGCGCATGAGCTTTCTCTAATTGCGGCTAGTGGGGGCTACTCTTCGTTGCCAGTGCACAGGCTTCTCATTGCAGTGGCTTCTCTTGTTGTGGAGCACGGGCTGTAGGCACGCGGGCTTCAGTAGTTGTGGAATACGGGCCCAGTAGTTGTGGCTCTCAGGCTGTAGAGTGCAGGCTCAGTAGTTGTGGTGCATGGGCTTAGTTGCTCCACTGCATAGTTGTGGCTAGCGGGGGCTACTCTTCGTTGCGGTGCACAGGCTTCTCATTGTGGTGGCTTCTCGTGTTGCAGAGCACGGGCTCTAGGCGCGCAGGCTTCAGTAGTTGTGGCACGTGGGCTCAGTAGTTGTGGCTCGCAGGCTGTAGAATGCAGGCTCAGTAGTTGTGGCTCATGGGCTTAGTTGCTCCAGGCATGTGGGATCTTCCCAGACCAAGGCTCAAACCCTTGTCCCCTGCATTGGCAGGAGGATTCTTAACCACTGTGCCACCAGGGAAGGCCTGATGAGCAAAGGATTTGAATAGACGTTTCTCCATAGAAGATGTACAAATGGCCAATAAGCACATGAAAAGATGCTGAATATTACTAGTCTTTAGGAAAATGCAAATCAAAACCAATGAGATACCACTTCATACAATAAATAACCTAGGACAGCTGTAATTTTTTTTAAACAACAAAAGCAAGTGTTAGTGAGGTTGTAGAGAAATTACAACCCAGAAATCCTATTTCTAGGTATTTACCCTAGAGAAAGGAAAACTTATGTTCACACAAAAATCTACACAAATGTTTATAGCAGCTCTATTTTAGAATTATAAAAACAACCCAATGGATAAACAAACTGTGGTACATTCATACAACAGACTACTACTCAGCAAATTATGAAATACATGCATCAATTTGGATGAACCTCAGAGACATTATGCTGAGTGAAAGAAGCCAGTCTCAAAACAGAACATACTATATGATTCCATGTACAGTATACAATGTCTTAGTCCATTCTGGCTGCTGTTACAAAATGGTTGGCTTAAACCAAGCATTCATTTCTTATGCTTCTAAAGGCTGAGAAGTCCAAGATCAAGGCTTTGGCAGATTTGGTGTCTGGTGATGGCCCGTTTCCTGGTTCATAGATGGCCATCTTCTCACTGTGTCCTCACATGGCAGAAGGGGCAAGGGGGTCTCTTTTATAAAGGCTCTAATCCCATTCATGAGAGCAAGCCTTCACTTCCCAAAGGTCTCACCACTAAGTACCATCACATTGGGAATTAGCTTTCAACATATAAATTTCGGGGGTTGGGGGGGACACGGGCTTTCAGTCTATAGCATATGGAATACTCGAAAAGATAAAACTATAGTGTAGAAAACTAATTAGTGGTTGCCAGGGGTTATAGAGGGAGAACTATTATATAAAGCGATAGCACAAGGAAGGTTCCTGGGGTGATGCACCTGTTCTGCGTCCTGATTGTAGTGGTGGGTGTACAAATCTATACATGGGTTAAAATTCATAGGACTGTGTACCATATAAATAGTTGTACTGTATGGTAATATAAAAAATAAAAATGTTAAATGGGGCCTACAGTAAGTTTTCTGTGAGGACTAATTTTAAAGCATTTACCACCTGGCACATAGTAAACATTCAATAAAATGTTTAGCTGTTATTATTATTAATGTTTCAAGTTAATGAGATTTCCCCCTGCCTTTAACTTACTTAAATACAGTGGAAATGCAAACGTTAATAAGGGATGCTTACTAAAGGGGAAGCACCGTGGTGATTTGTAGTTACCGGTCTGCATGTAATGAAGTGTGATGAGGGTGGGATGAGGCAGAGGTCCCTGGGGAACATGGGCTGGGAAGACGAAGTGCTTGCTTGCTGGGGGCCGAACCTGCCAGGCTCATTCAGGCCACCGACACCCCTGACAGACGCTTACCAAGTGCTGCTTCTCTGTCATGGCAGTTTGCCGGAATGGAGTCAGGCTATGCTTGCTTCTGTGGAAACAGTCCTGATTACTGGAAGTACGGGGAGGCAGCCAGTACTGAGTGCAACAGCGTCTGCTTCGGGGATCACACCCAGCCCTGTGGGGGCGATGGCAGGATCATCGTCTTTGACAGTGAGTATGCCCTGTGCCCGGCACCGTCCAAGGCACGGGAACCCTGGGCTAGGGGAACCGGCCTGCCCCTGCTTCCTCCCTCCCCATTATCCATTCATTCACTTGGCAATACTTATTAAGCACCTACTGCAGGCCAGGCAGGCACTGACCAGACCCTGGGGATACAGCACTGAACCAGAAGACTCTAGAAGGGAGCACAGACCTTTAACAAGTAATTACTTACAGCTGTGCCCTGGCCTATTGTGAGATGCTCAGACAACCTAGAAAAGGTAATAGGGACACTGATGTAATGGTTCAGTATCAGCTTTAAGATGCTTTTGTTTAATGTAATTTGCAAGCCCTTTTAGTGTTTTCTGAGGCATCTGAGATTTATATCTTACTGTGATAGAGCAGAGAAGAGATGCAAAGCTTCGAGTTGTCTTTCCAGGCCTGGTACTGAGTGTGCCCTGACCCGCCCGTCTCCTCCCTGACCCGCCACGCCGTGAGATGCTGGCCAGGGCAGAGCATCTAAACGGGGTATGGCCTGGGGCCTTGACCTCTTCAACCGCTGGCCCACTTGATCCCCCATAATCCACCCACATCTACGTGGTGGTAATGAGACTTTTCAAGCTCCCTCGTACCAATGCAGCGCCAGATTTTAAGATGGCAGAAAGGAGGTAGTCACAGATGAGGCAGACGAAGGGAAAGGCTTGAGCTTACTGAGATACACTGTAGAGTCTACAGTGTTGTTAGTCCCCAGGCTAGGGTAGATGCTGACATCTTGACTAGGCTGAGTGGCCCAGTTTTAAGCCAGAATGTCATGTGGTGTGTCAGTGTCCTGGGACTGCTGCCATAGCAAATTATCACCAACTGGGTGGCTTCAAACAACAGAAATTTCTTCTCTCATAGTTTGGGAGCCTAGAAGTCCAAAATCAAGACGTTGTCAGGGCCACGTTCCCTATGAAGGCTCCAGGGAACAATCTCCCTTTGCCTCTTCCTACTTTCCGGTCATTGCTGGCAGTCTTCGGCATTCCTTGACTTGTAGCTGCATCACTCCAGTCTCTGTCTTCTTTACGTGACTGACTTCCCTCTGTGCCTCCTTACAAGGACACTAGTCATTGGATTAGGCCTACCCTAATCTAGTACAGCCTCAGTTAACTTGATAACATCTGTAAAGACCCTGTTTTCAAATAAGGTCACCATCACAGACACCAGGCATTAGGACTTAAACATATCTTTTTGGAGGACATGATTCAGCCACTACATATGGTGTCTGTAAAACCTAGCCCGAGTTTATAACTGATGCTTTTGCAGGTTACAGCTTAGACACTGTCAAAAATGTGTTTTTTGTGGGGGGAGGACAGTGGGAGGATTGGCGAGCAGAACTCACGTGGTTAATTGTTGGTCTTTTTAGTTGTGTGCCCATTGGAGACTGCCAGTGGCTTCCTATACATCCTGTTTTGCTCAGTGTTAGTACCTCTGTTAAAGGCTGCACCTTAGCTAATGTTTAAGGGAGAATAGTTGGCAAATAATATGTGCTGCACGTCCATTTAGCCTTTCATCTCCAGAGTTCATTGTTATAAAATCCTCTGCCTCAACACCCCAACCCAGGAGAGTATGTTGGCTGACCTTACAGAGTGCCTGGTATACTCTTAAGTAAAAAAAATAAGGAGGTAAACACTGAGTCCCTAGTATGTAAGGCTTTATAAGAATTGTCACGTTGGGCCCTCCTGGGAGCCATCTGAGGAAGGCATTATTATTATCCCTCTCATTTTACGGAAGAGAGTCCTAGGTTGTGGAGAGGATAAATAACTTGCCAGGACTCACACCACCAACAAGCCGTGGGCGTAGACAGTAAACAGAAGCAGGGTGTGTGGGTTCACTACCTGTTTTTCTACTTTAAACAGAATATAGTGTTAATTTTTTTTAACGGAAAATAAGTGTTGGTGAGAATATGGAGAAATTGAAACCCTGTACGTTGTTGGTATAAATGTTAATGGTGCGGCTCCTTTGAAGTAGTCTGGCAGTTCCTCAAAACGTGAAACAGAATCATCTTATGACCCAGTAATTCCACTCCTACGTATATACCCGAGAGACCTGAAAACATATGTTCACACAAAAGCTTGTACATGTATGTTCATAGCAGCATTATTCGTAACAGCCAAAAAGTAGCAACAGCCCAGATGTCCATCAGCTGACGAATGGATGAACAAAATGTGGTGTGTCCATACAAGGGAATATTATTTAGCCCCAAAAAGAAATGGATTACCGACCCCTGCCACAACATGAGGAACCTTGAAAACATGATGCTCAGTGAAAGAAACCAGACACATGGGGTGCATATTTAATGATTCTATTGATAAGAAATGTCCAGAATAGGCAAATCCATACAGACAGAAAACAGATTAATGGTTGCCAAGGGGTGGGGAAAGGGGAGGAATGAGAAGTGATTGCTTAGGAGGTATGGGTTTTCTTTTTGGGGTGATGAAAATATCCTGGAATTAGATAGTAGTGGTGGATGCACAACATTGTGACAATACTAAATACCACTGAACTGTACTCTTTTAAATAGTTAAAATGGTGAATTTCATATCAATAAAAATAAGTGTCGTTTTTATATGATACTTTTTCATTCATTTAGCACATTTTTATTGGGTATCTGCAGTGTGGCAGATAAATTATGTTTTATTTGCACAGTGCCTCTACTGGAGTGTCAAGTGGAAATAATTTGGTTTAAAGTCTTTGTACCAAGTATCATCTTTGGTACTAGAAATATATCTAGGAGATAGCACTGGGCCTCACACAAAAGTGCCCTAAGACAAATTAATTATGATGAAAATAATTGCTCTCTATTGAGTGCTTGCTTCATGCTAGACTTGATGCTGGGGCACTTGTTTATTTTGTTATTTAATCCTTGCAACAGCCCAGTTGATAAGGAAGCTGTGGATCAAAAGATTAAATAATTTGTTCAAGCTAATAAGTGCCAGAGCCAGGATTCATACTCAGGTTTGCCACAGTTTTTTATTTTTCTATTTTCAGCAGCTAAAAATCCCTTTTATTAACAATAACAAAATAGATCATAATACCAGATCCAGTTTAATGCTTTAAAAGTATGTGAACAAAGTTTGCCCGGTTGTTCAGATTATGATCAAACTGGCCCCTTCTGCAGGTCTCTAGAAGCTGCCCCCTCTGGCTTCCATGCCCTCGGGGACTAAAAACAATGGCACTGAGAGGCTGCCTATTCCAGTCTTCAGAGGGCCCCCCAATGTGTGTTGACTGGCAGGGGCCCCTGACAGCAGCCAACTCATAATTCACACCCTACAGCTTTGTAAAGAAAGGTACAAAATGCAGCACTGTAGAAATAATCTGTAAAGTTTCATCTGTTAGGAGTAAAATAGTTTAAAGAGCTTAAGTACTGCCTCATGGAGATCCTTATGATCCACTGGATGAGGCTGAGCATTTCAGAGATGGTGACTGCAGACTATCCCGTAATTTGGGAGGGCAAAGGTGCCTCTCCAAAGAGATTGGAGGAGAGTTAGATGTGAGAAAGGGACCAGGTTGCAATCTCTGTGTCCCAGAACAACAACCTCGGGAGAGAGACTACTCAGGCAGCGGGTGGAAGCTGTCTGCCCAGTGGTTGTTGCCACATCCAGTGATTTGTCACAGGCTCTGTGACTGATTTTCCAGCAAGCTCTCATGAGCTTAGGGAGGTTGCTGAAGTAGGTTGTGTTCTGTGTGTAAATGTGGTGCTGATGAAGGCTTCAGAGCCTCTGCTGCCCCCAGAGTTAAATGTATTGAATTAACAGAACCAAGCAGAAGATCAGATAGGCTGGCATCAGCAACAGGTCACAGGGACTGCCCAAGCAGCCCTCCTGGTCTCCCTCAGCTTCTAGGCACTGAAGGGAGAAGTGAGTCATATAGGTTGGGTCTTACTTGGTAACATTAGTGGAGCACTTATATTTACAGGGCACTGTGTTATCCATTTCCCAGGCATACTCTCCCTTATTTCTCATAATACTGTGAAGCAGGTACTGTTATCCTTACTTGCCCCACAAGAAAACTGAGGCTCATAAAAGCTTAGTAACTTGCCCAGAGTCCCACAGATAGAGATCCTGCCCTCATGGAACTTACATTTTGGTGGGAAGGGAGGAGATTAATGGTGAAAAAGATTGAGGGCCTAAGGACATGTAGGATCTGACAGCTGGGACTATATTAGTAATTGTATTTCATAGATTCCAAGATGCCATCAGTTGTGAGATGCAACATTATTTTATATGCCACTGAAGGGAAAAAAATGCTTCCAATTAAACAAGACATGCACGGACTGAAAGACACATCCTAGGTTGTGTGTCAGGTCAATGTCCCCTTCAAAAAATAAGATCTTGAATATATTCGTAAGTTTTAAGTTTCCTTATTATCCGAAATGTAAGTTTCCTTTTTTCCTGAATTATCACTGAACTTTAATAATCCATCATAGATGTCATGTACTTATTCTCAAAACTGCTGAATTGGATGTACTGTCAGCATGGCACGCATCTATGAATCGAAATTTCTGAGTTTGTCTGCCTTTGCTGTTGAAATATCAGTTTAACCTGGACACTTTTTTCTTTTCAAATAATAATAATAAAAATAAAATAACTAACACGTAACTGAGCTTGTACTCTGCCAGATCTCATACTAAACACTTTACATGCATCAACTCATTTTGATTCTTATAACCTCATGAGGGAGAACCTGTTACTAATTTCATTTTATAGATGAGGAAACTGAGGTATACAGAAGATAAGTATCTTGCTCAAATTCATAGTTAGTACATGGTAAAGTCAAGATTAGAACCCAGGAATCTTTATTTTTTAAATTTAGATTTATTGAGGTGAAATTACATACAGTAAAGTCACCCTTTTAGTTGCATAGTCCAGTAAGATTCGACAAATATGTACACAGTCGAAATATAGGACATTTTTGTCACCTCAGAAAGCTCTCTTGTGCCCCTTTGTGGTCACCACCCCCAGCCCTCAGCAGCCACTGATCCCGTGTTCCATCTGTATGGTTTTGTGTTCTGAACAAAGTCATATAAATGGAATTATACAGTACTTAAACATTTGCGTCTGGCTTCTTTTACTTAGAAAAATACTTTTGAGATTCACTTGTGTTGTTTCAGTAGTTCCTTTTTATTGCTAAGAAACATGCCTTTGTACAAATGTGTCACAACTCATTCATCATTTACCAATCGATAAACAGAAAACAGAAATATAGATCAATGGAACAGGATAGAAAGCCCAGAGATAAACCCACACACATATGGTCACCTTATCTTTGATAAAGGAGGGAAGGATATACAGTGGAGAAAAGACAGCCTCTTCAATAAGTGGTGCTGGGAAAACTGGACAGCTACATGTAAAAGTATGAAATTAGAACACTCCCTAACACCACACACAAAAATAAACTCAAAATGGATTAAAGACATAAATGTAAGGCCAGACATATCTATCAAACTCTTAAAGGAAAACATAGGCAGAACACTCTATGACATAAATCACAGCAAGATCCTTTTTGACCCATCTCCTAGAGAAATGGAAATAAAAACAAAAATAAACAAATGGGACCTAATGAAACTTAAAAGCTTTTGCACAGCAAAGGAAACCATAAACAAGACAAAAAGACAACCCTCTGAATGGGAGAAAATATTTGCAAATGAAGCAAATGACAAAGGATCAAGATCCAAAATTTATAAGCAACTCATGCAGCTCAATAACAAAAAAACAAACAACCCAATCCAAAAATGGGCAGAAGAACTAAATAGACATTTCTCCAAAGAAGATATACAGATCGCCAACAAACACATGAAAGAATGCTCAACATCATTAATCATTAGAGAAATGCAAATCAAAACGACAATGAGATATCATCTCACACCGGTCAGATTGGCCATCATCAAAAACTCTAGAAACAATAAATGCTGGAGAGGGTGTGGAGAAAAGGGAACCCTCTTGCACTGCTGGTGGGAATAATGTAAATTGATACAGCCACTATGGAGAACAGAATGGAGGTTCCTTAAAAAACTACAAATAGAACTACCATACGACCCCGCAATCCCACTACTGGGCATATACCCTGAGAAAACCATAATTCAAAAAGAGTCATGTACCAAAATGTTCATTGCAGCTCTATTTACAATAGCAAGGACATGGAAGCAACCTAACTGTCCATCAACAGATGAATGGATAAAGAAGATGTGGCACATATATACAATGGAATATTACTCAGCCATAAAAAGAAATGAAACTGAGTTATTTGTAATGAGGTGGATAGAACTGGAGTCTGGCATACAGAGTGAAGTAAGTCAGAAGGAGAAAAACAAATACCGTATGCTAACACATATATATGGAATCTAAGAAAAAAAAATGTCATGAAGAGATTAGTGGTAGGACAGGAATAAAACACAATAACTGATTCACTTTGTTGTAAAGGAGAAACTAACACTATTGTAAAACAGTTATACTCCAATAAAGATGTTAAAAAATAAAAAATAAAAATAAAAAATAAAAAAGACATCAGAAGCTAAAAAAAAAAAAAAGAAGAAAGAAAGCTCTCTTGTGCCCCTTTGTGGTCACCACCCCCAGCCCTCAGCAGCCACTGATCCCGTGTTCCATCTGTATGGTTTTGTGTTCTGAACAAAGTCATATAAATGGAATTATACAGTACTTAAACATTTGCGTCTGGCTTCTTTTACTTAGAAAAATACTTTTGAGATTCACTTGTGTTGTTTCAGTAGTTCCTTTTTATTGCTAAGAAACATGCCTTTGTACAAATGTATCACAACTCATTTATCATTTACCAATCGATAAACATCAGTCTTATGATAAAGATGCTGTACAGCTGCTGTACACACACATGTACAAGTGTTTGTGTGAGCATGTGTTTGTATTTCTCTTGGGTGAGTACCTAGGAGTTATAGCATTTCTGGGCCGTACAGTAAGTGCATATTCAGCATTTATAAGACACTGCCAGCTGTTTTTTGAAGTGTTTATACCATTTTGCACTCTGGCTGACAAGATATAAGATTTCCAGTTACTCCTCATCCTCACCTGTACTTTTGTATTGTCTCTTTTTTTAATGTTAACCATTCTATCATGTGTGTTGTGGTAACTCATGGTTTTACTTTGCATTTCCATAATTTCTAATGATGTTGAACATCTTTTCATGTTCTTATTTGCCATCTGGTATCATATTCTTTCGGCCTAAAGAAGTTCCTTTAGCATTTTCTCTAATGCAGGTCTGCTGTCAGTGGCTTCTCTCAGCTTTTGTTTGAGAAAGCCTTATTTCACCTTCTTTTTTTTTTTTTTTTGGCCATGCCACACAGCGTGTGGGATCTTAGTTCCCCTACCAGGGATCGAACCTGGGCCCTCAACAGTGAAAGCGCCTAGTCCTAACCACTGGACCGCCTGGGAATTCCCTTTGTTTTTTAAATTTTTGTTTTATTTGCCTGAAGATTACTGAGATTCTTAAATAACCTTTCATCAACTTTGGAGCATTCTTAGCCATTATCTCTTCAACTATTTCTCCTATCTTATTCTCTTTTTCTTCTCTTTCTGGGACTCCAATTATATATTGTTAGACCGTTTGATATTGTGTCCCAGCTGTTGGATGCTCTGTTCTGCTTTTTTCATTTATTTTTTTCTCTGTGTTTCATTTTGGATAATTTCTACTGACCTATTTTCAAACGTGTTGATTCTTTCCTCAGTGTGTGTAATCTGTTTCTAAGCCCATCAAAGGAATTCTTCATCTCTAATATTGTTTGTTTTATTTCTAGCATTTACATCTGACTCTTTTTTGTAGTTTCCATATCTCTGCTGAAATTTCCAATCTGTTCAAGCATGTTGTCCATCTTTTCCCCTAGATATTTTCTGTCTGGTAGTTCTAATGTCTGGGTCATTATTGAGTCTGGTTCTGTGGATTGTTTTATCTCCTTTTTTAAAAATTGAGATATAATTGACGTATAACACTGTATTAGTTTTAGGTGTACAACATAATCACTCAATATGTATATATATTGTGAAATGATTACCAGATGTTTTATCTCTTGACAGTGTCTCTTTGTTTAATATAAATTAATTAATTTATTTTTGGCTGCTTTGGGTCTTTGTTGCGGCGCATGGGCTTCTCATTGCACTGGCCTCTCTTGTTGCGGAGCACGGGCTCTAGGCGCATGGGCTTCAGTGAT
This sequence comes from Physeter macrocephalus, assembly GCF_002837175.3. Classification (NCBI taxonomy): domain Eukaryota; kingdom Metazoa; phylum Chordata; class Mammalia; order Artiodactyla; family Physeteridae; genus Physeter; species Physeter macrocephalus. The sequence goes on along the minus strand of NC_041232.1, from coordinate 5,241,593 downwards.
TGTGGCACGCAGGCTCAGTAGTTGTGGCTTGCAAGCTCGGCGCACAGGCTTAGTTGCTTCGCGGCATGTGGGATCTTCCCCGACCAGGGATTGAACTCGTGTCCCCTGCATTGGCAGGCGGATTCTTAACTATTGCACCACCAGGGAAGTCCCGACAGTGTCTTTTATTTTCCTTTCTTGCTTGCTTTTATGTTTTGTGTGTTGTAATATTGTATTGAATACCGTACACTATACTAGAAGGATAGTAGAGGCTGAGGAAGTGTATTTACACCTGGAAATGGGCATGCCTGCTCGGTGTGGGGATTGATTGAGCCTTTCTATCAGTGGTCGAGCTGGGTTTGGGTTTCCCTGTTCCTATCATCACCTGCAGTGCATGTCAGCCTTCAGATTCCTCCCATGATGGCTGCTGTTACCTCGTGCTCAGTGTGGAGCCTGGGATACCAGTGGGGTTTTTTCATTGTTCCCATTCCACCCTCAGCTTTGAGCAGTCCCTCCATGCCCTTGACCTTTTCCCTCCCTCGATGGTAGACTTCTGCTGCTTGTTACTTGGTGCTGTGCTCGTGGTGTGGTTGGGGGTTCTTGATTCTCCTGCCCCATCCTCCATCTCAGACACGTTGTGTCACTGGGCCTCAGGGATAGGGTCTTTCCAGCATCCCCAAATACCCCTCTCCCGGCAGCCGAGCACTGCCTTGTATCTGTGGGGGCTCCCAGGAAGAAGAGGGTCTCCTGCCCCTCCATTGGGTAGCAGACCTCTGCTTTGCATTGGTGCAGGATCCTGGGGCTCAAGGCAACCAGGGGCTGATGGCTTTTGCCTCTGCTCTTCCCCCAGAAGCAATGAGTCTTTGCCTGGTTACTTTGACAGGAACGAGAGAGTCTCCTGCTCCCTCCCCAGGGGCTTCTACGCTGGCCCTGGGAACTGGAGGGTTTACTGCCCCTCCCCTTGCAGCTTAAGGCTTTTGTTTCCTTTGAGAGGAGGGTCCTGGAAGAGGGCAGGGTTTCAGGCCTGTCCTCCAGCTGTGGCTCATCACCTCCTACCTGTCACCTCTGGCTCACTGGTGCCACCAATGGGGACCCTTTGTTCTCCTGCCCTACCCTGGTTATTCTCGTGGGCCCTGGGTGGAGGCCTGCACAAAATTGCTTGCAAGTGAGTGCAGACTCCTGTTGTGTCTGGGGTCCCCGGGCATCCTGGACTGAGAGGCTAGCCCACATTCAGCCTTTAGAAATTTGTTAAAATTTTAGCTGCTTTCTTCTTACTTACTTACATGGCGACCCCCTCTTCCTCTTGTGCTCTGTCAACGATGAAACACTTTGTGTGGCCTGACTCTCCTCAGAGGAGCTTATTACTTTTTAGAATTAAATTGCCTTGGTTGTCTTGAGACCTCAGCTTTCTAACGCGTTGAAGAAAAGTTCTGAGCTTTTTCTCATTGTTAGGATGAAAGCAGCTTTCTACATCCTAAAGGGAAGCAGAACTCCCCCAAAGCCTGCTTTTTAAATCCCGGCCCTACCCTCCCTCTTGAGGACTTTCATTTCCAGGATCTTATTTGCACTTCAGCACATAAGATACAGTGAAGTGTATCTGCCACTCAGAACCTACCACTCAGAACTGGGAGTCCAGAGACATCAAATGTGCTGCTGCAGAGTGATCAGTGAGCTTTCCCTCTGCAGAAAGTCATTTCTTGTGCCACAGTTTCCCACTTGAAAAACAAGTGTGGCCCCTCAAATGAACCTCGCACCCCTAAGGTACTTGGGTACCCTCGGCTTTTTACGACCTTACCTCATCCAGTGCCCCCTGCAGAGAGGTCCTGTGTTTTCATGTGCTTTGTCTCATCTGTCCTCTCACATTTATGTGATACAAGAGCAGGTAGGTGGTGGTATCTCCACCCTCAAAGCTGTGAGAAGCTAGAGGCCTGGATGTGAAGTATGGCCCCTGGGATCAATGGCCCAGCTGGTTCCGAACCCAGACTCTCTGACTCCAGCCTGGCCCCCGCCGGGGCCACACTGCTGTGCTGTGTGCTAACTTTAAGGTCTCCTGGGAAGAAAAAAAAAGCCTCCAGTCATTTGTTCAGGGTTTAAGCGATTCATTCTGCGATTCAATCCTGAAACATAAGACAGTCTGGTTTTGCAGACAAAAAACAACATCCCAAACTGGATCCCATCAGCTAGGAAGTTTTGTTTGTAACAGGTTGAAAAGCAAGCCCTGTGGCCGAGCCCCAGCCTGAGGGCTGGTGTCCTTTTGTCTCCTGCAGCTCTGGTCGGTGCCTGTGGTGGGAATTACTCGGCCATGACTTCCGTGGTCTATTCCCCCGACTTTCCCGATGCATACGCCACAGGGAGGGTCTGCTACTGGACCATCCGGGTCCCGGGAGCCTCCCACATCTACTTCAACTTCGCCTTATTTGACATCCGGGATTCCGCAGACATGGTGGAGCTGCTGGACGGCTACACCCACCGCGTCCTGGTCCGTTTCAATGGGAGGAACCGCCCACCTTTGTCCTTTAACATCTCTCTGGACTTTGTCATCTTGTATTTCTTCTCTGATCGCATCAATCAGGCCCAGGGATTTGCTGTCTTGTACCAAGGTAAGACCCCGGCCTCCTTGAGCTCCCCTTGAACCTCATTGTGACGTGTGGACCTTGGGTGCTTCTTGCTGGAAGGACAGTGCGTCAGGATCTTCCCACTCAACTTGCAGGTTTTCCCGCCTCCTATTTTATAACTTGTACCCATTTCATGATACAGAAACGAGGTGCCACCTGTGAGTTCTGCTGTCTTAGTCGTTCTCATGATAGTTTTCATGGGAGAGTTAAAAGACTAACTAAAAGAAAGAGCTGAGATTGGTAGAATCAGAAGGTTCCAGAGAGGTCATTTGGTCCATCCTCCTGCCTTTGAACATCCTAGCCAATCCCCAAAGCCTGGTTTACCATCTTCAGACCCTCCTAACATGGAGCTGCCCTCCTGCCCCTGTAATGTGAACACACCTGTGCTAGGCACCCCTCCTTGCCCGCACATGAGAACACAGCAGGTGTCCACGACCTAGTCTCTGTCCTGAACGTCAAGGGCCTCAAGAAGAGTTCAGTCAGTGTGCGGCTACAGGAAGGAGGAGGAGGCCTCCTCACGGGTGGAACAGCTGAAAGAACAGGTAGGATTGGGGCGGACAGATAGGAAGGAAGAGGGCCTTCGGGGCAGAGGGACCATAGCTGCAGAGGCACAAGGGCAGGAAAACCCTAAAGCACGTTCAGGTGTCCATCAGAGACACGTCAAATGGCTCCTTCGGAGCCAGAGCCTGGCAGGTTCTGCTTTGGGGCCAGCGGGGCCAAGAATTGCCCCCAGCACTGAAACATAGAAAACCGCCTTCTCTTCATGACCAGTGCCTCCTCCTCTTCGTTGTCTCCACCAGCTTTCCCCCAGCTAATTCCTTTTGATCTTCCAGCCGTCAAGGAAGACCCACCACAGGAGAGGCCCACTGCCAACCAGACACTGACTGAGGTGATCACGGAGCAGGCCAACCTCAGTGTCAGCGCTGCCCGGTCCTCCAAAGTCCTCTACGTCATCACCACCAGCCCCAGCCACCCACCCCAGACCGTGCCAGGTAGCACTTCCCAGACACCATCAAAGGGGTGGGAGCCACAGAGCTTGGGGGTAGTGCCCTTGGTGGTTACAGAAACAGAGCTCTCTCAGGTGTTTCTCTTTCCGAGGCGGGCTGGGGGTCCTGGCTCCATGACTCTGTTTGTCCTGGCCTTGGAGGGACATTTTCTTGTTAGCTTGATTCCTTAGTCCTTACCTCCAAGATCCAACACGGCTGCCTTTAATAACATGGTGATTAATCAGCTAACCCAGTGTTTCCTACGGCCCCAAGTTGTAGCTCTCTGAGTGCATCGGCAGTTGCCAGAGCTGTGTTTATTCAGTCATTCGGAAGATGTGTAAGTGCTTTAATGGTGTCAGGCTCTGTCTTGGGCACTGGATTGTACAGTGAACCACACAAAATCCCTGCCCTCCTGTGGCTGACAAGTGGAAGGAGAAAGACAAAAAGCAAAAGAAGAAGTCATATAGTCACCAGAGCTGTGAAGGCAGGTCCTGCAGGAGACGGGTGGAGAGAGGGTGGTGTGGTGATCTTATGGTTCAAGCTGGCTAACTTGGTCCGGTACAGACTGTCATTCTCTCTTTTCTGCCAAGGAAGTTGGAGCCTTTACAAGCTGGTAGAGCTGCAGATACCATTCACGATTCCCTGGACTAGAGGTTTTCCCCTGCAGGACTCACAGTAGGAAGTCAGGGAGGGAGGAGAGCCCCTTCCTGTGTATCCTATTGTTTGTGTATCTGTAGGATTTCACAAGTCACACATCCCATTCCTCAGATGAGGAAATGAGGCCCAGAGAGTTTATGTAATTCGTCTGCGGTCGCACAGTGATTCCAGTGGTAGAGACAGAATGTGCACCACCCCTTTCAACTCCAAGTTGAGTGTGCTTTGGACCACACTGCCTGCCTCTCTCCAGGAGGGAGTCTAGAGCAAGGCGAGGTGCTCAGAAGGCCTGGGACTCCGGGCCAGCCCAGCTCGAGCTGCGTTGCGTGGCTACCCCCACCTGCAGGGCTCACTCAGACCTCCTTCTGAAAAGTGAGCTCACACACCCAGTCCGATCACCCCTGTCTTTTGCACTTGCAGGATGGACAGTGTATGGCCTGGCAACGCTCCTTATCCTCACAGTCACAGCCATCATAGCAAAGATACTTCTGCACATCACTTTCAAGTGAGTATGAGAGCCGCCCGACTCCAGGAGGGGAAGGCTCAGGGCTCCTTTTCTGCTACGCTTCAGTTGTCTGAGAACACTTGTAATATCGGAACATGATTCCAAAGCCCTCAGTGCTGTGCAGCATGAGGCCATAGACATTCCTCATTCTCTGTAGAGTGAAATGTACAACTGGACAAATCTCACTAGGTTTGAGGGATTGTGTGTGTGCTCCTGGGTCTAAAGGATACGATTTCAAGGAGGATTGAAAAAGTCTGGGCATAAAACAGGACAATTTCCATTTTTTGGCTTGTGCTGGCCCCCTGAAGAGATCTTTACATAAGAGCAAAGATTCCTAGGGCAATACCAGGCATATTGCCTGATGCCTTCTAGAAACTGTGAGACATTCTTAGGAAGAGAATTCCAACATTTTATTAGCTATTGCTTAATAATTATTTTAAAACAATTATTTAAGAAGCTTTTAAAAGCTGCATCCTTCAGGGCTTCCCTGGTGGCGCAGTGGTTGAGAGTCCGCCTGCTGATGCAGGGGACACGGGTTCGT